>NC_136497.1:63432740-63650240 GCF_053919585.1 Euprymna scolopes
CGTGAATAGTCTCCAAGATCTTAAGGTGATAGAGTGAATGAGCACGACTAAGAATAGAAAAAGAGTCCGTGTTAAAGTTCGTTGCACAAGACGGGTTTTTAAGTAAATGATCAGTAATTAAGGACGCGTATGTGTTAGTATCAACGTCAGTTGCCCGGTAGGTTCCATTCCTAATTTTAATGGGTATATGTTGTTGTAAGTACACCGTTTTTTACCCACTTGACTAGTTTCTTTTGAAATTTGGTTTCCAAGGAGGCGGTTGAATCATGAGTTGTGACCGGGTCCAATTTTTCAAATTTGTCTTTGTCATCTAGTATTACTGACATTTTGTCAACATACTCATGATGATTTAGTATAACCACCCCTGACCCTTTTTCTGGTCTAGTAATGACTTATGATGGGTCTTGTCGTAGGGTTTTAATAACTGCAAAAATGCTCTTTGTGCCATTTAAACTCAGAATGTGACACTGGTGTACTGGCGTAACTGTGAGTAAGGTCATTAACGGTGTACTTCCACGAACGTAGGTAGTGAGATAAGACCCTCTGGATCTATCCGCCCAAGGTTATTTGATCTCCCTAAAATCCATAAAGCGGATATCCCATTAAGGCCCATTCTCTCCATGGTAGGGCCATCGCAACACAAGGTCTCAAAATGGATCTTTGACATTTTACAACATGTTTTACAACATTATAGTAAATATTGTCTTAAAGATTCATTTTATTTTGCTGATTTTATTAAAAAGTCTAAGATTGTTAATAGATTTATGTTGATGACACATTCTGTTTATTTAATAACCAAACGGAAGCAAACACCTTTTTCTCCTTACTTAATGGTATGCATCCCGCGTTAAAGTACACCTATGAGGAAGAGTTTAATTCTTCCATAGCCTTCCTTGATGTATTGGTAACAAAACGCCATCTAGTTACCATACATATATATACCGCAAAACAACATTTATAGGTTTGTACACTCGTTGAGATTCATTTTGCCCTAAAAAAATGTAAGATAAATCTAATTTGGACCTTAACACATCGTGCCCTTATGATTTGTTCCTAGTCAAATTTAGATGAGGGATTGGAAACAATTACGGATACTTTATCCAAAAACGGGTACCCACTAGATGTGATTAGGTCAGTTATTCAAAAGAAATTGGCTGAATTCTCTCGAATTAAAGAGAATATAGTAACCAAATGTCCAATTTATCTTTGTTTGCCTTTGTTGGGTACAGTAAGTGAGAAATTTGCCAAACAAATAAGTTGAGCAGTTCATGGATGTTATTTTGCTGCCAATGTGCGTGTTGCGTTCTCTACGAGAACTTTATTACCATCTTCTCGAAAAGACGTTCTACCCCCCCACCACCACCATAATAGTAACGTTATTTACAATTTTGAATGGGGTTGCGATGCCAACTACTTGGGTCGAACAACATTAAAATTAAATGGAAGAATCCAACAACATGTACCCAGTAAAATTAGGAATGGAACCTACCGGGCAACTAACATTGTTACTAACACATACGAGTCCTCAACTACTGATCATTTACTTAAAAACCCGTCTTGTGCAGCGAACTTTAGCACGGACTCTTTTTCTATTCTTAGTCGTGCCCATTCATTATATCACCTTAAGATCTTGGAGACTATTCACGTTCGACTTAGAAAACCTTCTCTTTGCAAGCAAATGGAATGCCTCTTGGGTTTGAACGTGATTAATCTCTAGGGTATTCGATCATAACGCTGCTTTATTTTAATCGTTTTCCCACTTTTTTTTTCTCCCCGTAAATTGAATAAAACGCAATTTTAATCGCTTTTTCATTCTTTGTTTTAAAAATTCGATACAGCTTTGGAAACAAGGGTCGAAACCGGTTAGCTGACTCCCCATTTCTCTTTCTTTCCTCTCCTGTTCCCCCTTTCCCCACCCCCTTTTTGAGGAGAAGATTAAAGGAATATATATATATTTATATATATATATATATACAAATTTACTTTTACTCATGAATCATAAAAGTCTTCCCTTCCTAATTTACAGTATATGTATATATATGTATGTATATATGTATGTACATATATATCTATATATCTATATATCTATATATCTATATATATATATATATATATATATATATATATATATGGTTAAATAACCTTGGCCCACAAGGCAGCCAGATGAAGGTTTATGTCGTATGCGTTCTCTCTGCTCTTCTCTATTCCTGTGAAACTTGGACAGCATTTCAGACGTCTCGAGCAGTTTCACCAGATGTGCCTACGGCGAATCTTAGATGTGGGTTGGCAAATGTATGTCAGTGATGTGGAGGTGCTTGAAAGGACCCAATGTCTAAGCATTGAAGCTCACATTATCAAACATAGTCTGAGATGGAGTGGACATGTAGTGAGGATGTTAGACTGTCGACTTCTCAAACAACTCCTTTATGGAGAGCTCGCCGGGGGAAGACGTTTGACTTAAAAGCCTAAAATGAGATTCAAGGATTGTTTGAGGTTCACATTAAAACAATGTGAGATAGATGGGAGAGTCTTGCTTTGGATCGCGGAGAGTGGAAAAGGACCTTGCAGGGAGGCGTGGGCACGTTTGAGGCAGATCGAACCCAGTATGAGCGGCTGAAGCGCGATATCTGGAAAGGAAGGGTGGAAGGAGCCGTGGATGGGCGGTGGCGCCGAATTGGTCTGAAGTGTTAGATATGCGGAAGATTATGTCTAAGCAGAGCTGGGCTGATGAGCCACCAGACTACTCATCGGCGCAGTGGGCCACAAAGCAGTCTTGTGTTGCCAGAGCTCTGTGTCAACTGCGGGCGGACATACAAAACAGCAGGTGGTTTGAAGCGGCATCTGATTATACATAGAAGAGAGCATCAAGAACGTGCTGCTAGTGGTGCACACGTCTGCACAATGTGTGCCAAAGAATGGCAGAGTTTGGCAGAGCTTAAAAGCCACCTTCGTGCGACCCATCACTGATTTGTTTTTATGTTTCTGTATACCTTTTTTGTGTGCTATATCAAGTAATGGCAATATTAGAAAACGAATTTGCTCCGATCATATATATATATGTGTGTGTGTGTGTGTGTGTGTGTGTGTGTGTGTGTGTGTGTGTGTGTGTGTGTGTGTATTTATATGTATACGTATATATGTATGCATATATATGTATATGTATATATAAGTATATGTATATAAATGTATATATATGTATTTATATATATATGTGTGTGTGTGTGTGTGTATTTGTATATATATGTGTGTGTGCGCGCGTGTGTGTGTGCATATAGATGTGTGTATATGTATATATATATATATGTGTGTGTGTGGGGGGGTGTATGCGTGTAGGCATGCATAAAGACCTTACTAAGTTAAACATTAAAAAATAAAAGGGTCACCAGATAGCAAATGTTACTTAGAACATAAACAGAGGTTTTTAAATGAAAAATAGAGAAATACGAAACTTTATAACAAAACATTTTCCTACAAGAGATAAGGATATGAAAGTTATTTTCAACTTTTATACAAACATGTTTAAAGAAGAAAGTCTACTTTATAGTGACAAGACAAATTTTGGTAAAGTAAATATATGCGTAAGTCAGTATTTAGCAATGTAGCATTGTGTATGGATGTACGTTTATCTTGTTCTAATTAGTGCGTGTATAGATGTGCACGAGTTAATGAATCTGGCATGGGAGTCATTGTGTTCTTTGTTTTTGCCACTTGCCTCTCTTCCTACACCACCAGAGCTGGAGATGAAGAGCGTACGTTTTTTTTGGGTGAGGCTGATGAAGTTTGGATAAAACTGATTCTGATCTGTTCTCATAGGAATTTCTTAGTTCGCACTGACTTACTACATTCGCATGTATGTGTTATTTTATTTTATTTATTTACTTTGGGTGGGGGGAAGAAACAGAAAAATCGACAAAACAGAAAACAGAGATAAAGGATAAGACGAGAAAAGAAAAATAGAAAGAAAAACAACTTCATGAAAAATTCATAAAGATGACAAAAGATGAGAATAACGAAAACACTTAGACATGGGTGCGAAAAGGACACATAAGCCGAGAAATTGAACCCCTAATAACCGCAGCACAAGATAACTCGATAAGAACCAACCACATCATAGCAAAGATCGACAAAACACAAGAAAACAGTAAATATAGACTCTGTGGACAACGATACGAAACGATAAACTTTATAGTAAGTGAATACAGCAAACTGGCCCAAAAGGAATACAAGAACAGGCACGACCAAGTGGGAAGGGCAGTACACTGGGAATTATGCAAACAACTGCATCTCGAATGCACAGACAAGTGGTACAAACATAAGCCGGCAACAATACTTGAAAACGACAATCACAAAGTCCTATGGAACATGGACATACAAACTGATAAACCCATCCAGGCAAGAAGACTGAGTGTCATAATAATTAACAAGAAAGAAAAGTCCTGTCAAATCGTAGACTTTGCTGTTCCGGCTGACCACAGGGTGAATATCAAAGAAAAATAGAAACGGAGCAAATACACGGAGCTAGCCAGAGAGCTGAAATGGATAGGGAATATGACGAACATCAAAATAATACCTATAAAGTAGGAGCACTAGGAACAATCCCAAAAAACTTTGAAAAAAGAATGGGAGAAATTGGAATCAGAGGAATAACTGGAAAAATACAACAAACAACAGTAATGAAAACAGCTGAAATATTAAGGAAACCCCTTGAATGTGGAGACTAACATACTTTGACCCCGAGCACCAGACAAAATGCTGCAGAGGTAAAACATGAAATGCTACATGGAACCAAGAACATTGATGCCGCATATCTATAAGTTCTCTAACCCTACCCCTATCATCACATCATTGCACCCACCTAAACAAAAAAGAGTGAGACCGAATAGCCAAGTAGAGTCAAGGAGGAAGGAAAGACCGAGGAAAGAGCACTGACCAGACTTCCGCTGGATAAGTGTGAAGAGAACTGGGACCTTGGGGAAGCTTATGCCACTCGAATCCCAGTAAAAACCAATGGCCGCTGCCAACGAGAAATCAATAGCAAGCGGCTGTTGCGATAATGCAAATTTATTTGCAAATGTTATCGAAAAAGGTAGCGAGTACTGGAAATCTGGGGAGACTTCTTGTCACTCAGCTTTCAAGGAACACCTTAGGCTCTTTTCAAGGAGAGATCTTAGTTGACCTGTGTAAAAACTCAATAATAATAACTTTTATATTACTTTGCAGCATAAATTAGGATCGTATTTTACTATAGTTTTCGAGCATTGCTATCTCCATAAGCACCCAAAGTAAAATTTCAGAATAATAATCGCCTTTCACTACATTTGAACGAATACCAAGCGAAATTGGCGCGATATTCCAAATGCACCTATAGTACAAAACCCAAGTGTGTTAACCTGACAGGACGCAAGAATAACTAGCTCAACCCAAAGCGGAACTGTCTCGACTCAAGTGGAACGTATGATAAGTCTATGGTTTTATTTTGGTCTCTGTCTACTATTACCTACGGGTGATTCTTTTTTTCTTTTCTTTTTTTTTTTTTACTCACACAGTGTATATATGTGTGCGTATACAGTGTGTGTACGTGTACGCATACAGCGTATACCTATGTACGTACACTTATGTATGACTGCACATGCATGAAAGCCACCAGAGAATGTGCGTTAAAAGCGTGTCAGATCACGCATGCGCAGAAACTCGCCGAAGTACAACCCGTGCAATGTGTAAATTAATGAACACGTGAAAAAGAAAGCAATAGTTTCTATTTGTATTATTTGGACTGTTGCAAGGTGACGGTGTGGTCAAGTGGTTAACAACACGGGCTGACAACTTGGGTGTTCCAAGTTCGAATCCAGTTCGTACCACAAAATCAGTTTCACTTAGGACGTTGACAACGTTCACGTGGTCCCTCCCGTAAGTACCCGATGTCTTACTAGAATGGGTTCCAACTAGAATAGTATCTGGGGAAACCAATGGCAACAGTAAAATCATCTGATTTATATGATATGAATGGATTACGATTCTCATCTTGAGAGTTTATTAATTGTTTTAGATTTTGTAGATAAACGGGCACGCCCGATGGAATACCTTTGCTTATTTTATTTATTAGTTGAATGCAACATTGTGTTCCTGAATTTTGGTGATAAGGATTAATGATTCGTATTATTTGGATTATATGGACCACTGTTCTCATCTTGGGTGTTATTTTCACAACGTTTCGGCCGATGTAAGCGCTGACCTTCTTTACGTGTATCTTGCCGAACTACATGATTTCCTTCACAAAACAATATTATTATCATTATTATTACAAGAAGTGTTTTCTTTTTTTATGCTTTGTAATAACACAAGAACTATTAAAAAGTAAAGTATTTTTTTTAAATAAATATATTGTTTCGTTTTTCGTGTCTTCCGTTCGGTTTCGTAACATAATCAACCGTATCCACTTCCAATAGCTTGATTTTTTTTTCCGATAAGTGATCTTGGGCATTACCTAAAAAATATACAAATTTATTTTCTTTGGGTGGAAGGCTCGTTTTAAACCTATATCTACATGAGTATTTTCTTTAATTTTCTATTTTTGAGCGATTATCGACTCCTAAGACGTGATCCTCTCATGCCGAACATTTTTGTTCAAAAGTAACACTCGACATTACTTGTTTTTTTAACTAAATAAACATTTTAAAATAAGTTGAACCACTAAAAACTTACAAAGTTAAGTAGAAAACAAACACTTAGAAAAATCAATTTTATTGTGTTAAAACAACAGTAAACAAGTAAAAATAATTTTTTTTTTAATATTATGGGATGTGTATTCTATTAAAAAAACAATATCTCCTTCAATAACGGTCATAAAATGTGTTTTCAATCGATATTTATTCAATAATGGACAAGTTTTTCTACCTAGCAAAAATGAACGAGTTTTCTAGGTACGAGTTTTCCAAGTACGAGTTTTCCGGGGACGAGTTTTCCTAAATCCATATATAATATATATATATGAACATTTATCTCTCCAGGATCGTTACCATCTGAACTATGGACAGGTCGATACCGAAAGTTAAATTTTAAGCGACTTTGGGCTATGAATATTCAATCTTGAGCGTGCGCAAAAGAAACAACAGAAATAATGTTTTATTTGACTTACCCTTCCAAGGTCAACTGTTTTGTTTTCAATTTTGACTCCTTAGCAGCAATTATTGCCGGTTAAAAATCAAATCGAATGTGTGCTACAGATAAAAATACCTTATATATCGAATTTCAGTTCTGTAGACCAAATATTCAGAGAGTAGTTTGGTAGAGACGTTTCCCACACACACCGAAAAGATCACTAATATATATATATATATATATATATATATATGTGTGTGTGTGTGTGTGTGTGTGTGTGTGTGTGTGTGTGTGTGTGTGCGTGTGTGTGTGCGTGTGTGTGTGTGCTAGAACGTTTACATTTTAAATTCTACGCAGTTATGCAGAATGTAGAAACTATGCACACAGAATTCAGCGTAACAGTGAAATAGAATCAATCATCTAAGAAACCATAAAACAAATAGGTAATTAATTAACGCTTTTTTTTAAAAGGAATATGCAAATTAGTTAACTTTTATGTAGTCGTTCATAGACTGCATATATTAAAATGTTTGTTTTAATAATTTTTAAATAGGAAAAGTAGGGGTTTAATATCAATTTCAGCGCGAGAGAAAATCCAACTTTATTGTCATGTAGATAGATAACAAATTCAGTTGTGTGTGTTTTTTAAGCAGTGCATAGTTAGACAAGATACTGGCCATGTTAAATCAGTAGTAAGAAACAAACAAAAATAAAATAATGATCATCGAACACGAATACGAGGAGAACACAAAAGAAAAGGACTTAACTCACGCACATCACTCATACGCACTAACAAGAACAAGGTAAACCAACACGCAAAACTACGCTACCAAATACTCACATATGTGACCCAATCACTTGCGATAGTTAAAAACATCAGTAGCAGTTAAATTAGAGCTGAATCAGAGCTGTTTATTTTGTGAACAATTCCAGGCAAACCCCGGTTGTCTTGCTGATTCAATTTGGTTGGTTGGTGGCGCAAACCAGAAATAGAAAAAATAACTTCAGCTGAGCGATTTAGGAGTTGATAATAATATTCAATAATAATAATAGTGTTTTGTGAAGGAAACCATTGCATGGTGTAGAATAGTAGGCACAATTGTTTTGTATGATATGAACCTGAGGTCAAAGTTTCAGAGTTGCCTGTGTTAGAAACTTCTAATGAAAGTTACTTAATTAATATGCACGGGTGATTTTACCAATTTAGCCAATTAGGACGAATTTAATTTTGACGCTATGAAGATAGATGTACTTAATAAAACCCCAGACGCCGTCCGCCTTCACCCCTTACCTTACTCTAAGAAGATGTGCGAGCCGGTTTTTGCCAGTTTTGAGCAGGTGAGAGTTGAGTCTGGTCGTCCCTCCACCCACGCTACACACCACCCATGCTCACTGACCACAAGAGAGAGAGAGAGGGGGGGGAGAAGTGAGGAGACAGAGACAATCATTTGTTGCAAAAGTGTTTGAAGCAACTGTTCACGCACGCTGCGTTGCTGAAAAAACGAGAAATTGCATGTATTTTTTATATCTGTAAAATTACATTATTGTATCCACAGTTTATTTAATAATGAATCTTTATGAAAATAAAACAAGGACTTACGACTGGAGTTATTTTATTGTTGCATCCAGGATTCGTGACTCAATAACAAACAAATGCAATAAGCAGGAAAACAAGGACAGTAAGCCGAATGCCAGCGGACTCTGGACCATATCATGCGTATTTCCCTGGAGACTTTGAGTTGTTCGCGTTGTTTTTCTTTTTTTTCAATATTTGTTTTTAATATTTGTTTTACTTTTTAATTTTGTTCCTTTTCCTATGGACCGCCGGTGAGGCAACGAATACAGAATCGCATATCAACGCCATCACTGTATAAGCAATTAAGCCCATACTATTGGGCTTTCTTAGGTGTTCCAAAATCGGAATCACCTAGGACTATACTTATGTACCGATGAACACTACGGTTTTCATCCCGTTACTATTGATTCCGTTTGATCAGGATATGACTTTTGACTGAGATAGACCGAGGTCTACATCGCGTTACACAAACATATATTGCTTCAACACGCATATTCACACTGTGAATATTTTGATTTATACAATTCTAAGACTTGTCCTTTGGTTCTCATATTCCATCAATGATGCTTCTGACAAAGGAAGAATAATTGCTGTTTTGTAAATCGGAATTTATTCCGTCTAACACTTATCGTTGGCAAGTTTGTTTTTTTTACCTTAAAATGGTATTTTTAGCTCCTTACATCAAGTGGCTTCATGCCTTATCTAGAGCTTAGCAAAACAAGGGGTTTCTGAGCCAGTCATTTCATAGGCATCATTATCGAAAGAAAAGAAGCTTGCTTTCAGAGAGGTTAAAAGTAATAGCCTCTTCTATTCCCATTAAAGAGAATCGACAAGAAATTGATCATCAATGCTTTTCAAAGTACTACCGTACTAAATTTGATATGATTTCGAAGATCATTGATGAAGATGAGGAAGAAAGTTGGGCTAAAAATAGATCCTTGTGGCATGCCAGCATTGCTACTATATGCTTCAGACTTCTGCCTATAAACAATTACTTTTGTAGCCCCATCAGGGAGAAAGTATTCGATAGTTGAAAAACATTTCTAGATATTTCTCAGCTAGCTAGCTTGTAGAGTAAAACTTTGATGTGTCTATGGACAAAGTCCTCTCAGTTGACTCATTGATCCTATATATATTAAAGTCAGTTATTGATCTTGTAGGATGAAATCCATATTGCTTGTTATTAAATGTATTGCTTCTGCTGAATGGATTGACAACTTCGTCATTTACCACGTTTTCAAACAACTTACTTATGGTCCAAAGGAGACATCAATCTCTTGGAAGTAGATTATTTTGACCATAAGGGATAAAATTTAATGCTAAGTTTGTTTGTTTGTTTGGGTGTTTTTTTCATTTTGTTTTGTTTTTTGTTTTGTTTTTGTTTTTGTTTTTTTGCAAAATATTTGGCTTTATCGATTGTTTACAAGCTCATATCTCGTTTATTAACGATGGTTGGAATAGAAGTCCTAAATATGTTCAGCATTCTGTTATTCTCATATGAATTAAACTTCCATCCAGCAACTCTGGATTTAACAGATTTGGTGTGGGACTCATTTGAGTTTTCTTTTATCCATTTTCAGCAATTGCCGAGTATTTTTAAAGTCAATTCTGGTTTCTGTAAGCAATAGCAGCGGCACGCTCATGTGTGTACCATAGCTTGCTTGTTAGTCTCTGTTGGAATTTTTTAGATAGTATAAAACTCTTACTATTAACGAAGAACCAATCAAATATATTGGAATAGACAAGGGACACATTCTTCCTGCAAATATAATGCATGAAAAATTACAAGGATAAAATAGCGAAAACTTTCCTGATCAACTCTTGACTATCGATAAATAGGGATATCCGAGGTCTTTCTGAACTTAGATTTGATCGTAAAGTGATCAGAGGATCCTAGATGAGACAAATAGTTCAAAATATGATTTCCGGGAAAAGATCAAGAAGGTTTGCGAAATGTACATCAGCATCGGGTATGTAAGTAGATTAGTCGACCATCAGTTGAAGAAATCATGACAAAACATTTCTTTCTTATCAATCTTATTAGAGTGAGCTAGCCATTCTACATTGTAAACATTAAAGTAATTACGTACATGAATGTTAACAGAATGGCAACGAAATAGAATACTACTTTCAGGGATTCGATTAATGACAGTACCTCTATCGTTGTGAAGGTGAAAGAGATGCTGTGAGGAAGTCCAACATGGAAAGACACAAAGAGCAACAGATGGTATTTGTTGGATGTTTATCTGCAATATGGGAAGCAATCCTTGATATAAGCACAAAATCCATGGAGATCTTGTTGAAGTTTGTGTCTTGAAGTCATGTTAGATAGATCTGGAATTATGATGAAGTCATCGATAGAAGTTGACGAACAAATGACAGTTTCACACAGAAATAAGTCAGGCTGTGTCACCTGTAACTAGATTCAAGCCTGTGAACGGTTGAAACGCTGACCCCCTAATTTATGGTATTAGGGATTCACGTTAAAAGTTAGAGTACTGGGTTTGTGCTTATCTTTGGTTATAAGACTTTTCATGTAGAAATAGATGAGTTGAAAACAGAGCACAGACTATCTTTGTAAGCCATTGAAGAAAGAAAAACGGTAGTAGTTGCTGTTAATATTCCATCAAGAAACCCCACCAGAAACAACTACATGGTCCAGAATCCATTAAGCGAATTGGAATACACCCACTCTGGTATTACAAGCACTTCAGTAGTGCACAGCTTCTCATAATGAAACCTCATCGAGAATTATTCCAAGGTTCGAGCCTTTCGGGTATCAGGCGGATAACTTCAGACCAGGTCAAATGTTGACCACCAGTAACTTTTTTTTAATGACATGGTGATATAAATAATAACAAAAAGAAAAACACTTAGAATATCTTCAACACTGGATTATAGATTATGTTGTAGTTGCTGCTGCTGCTGCTGCTGCTGCTGCTGCTTGTTTGCTTGTTTGTTGAGCATCATTCATGATGATGATTTTGTTGGAATTCATTTCCTCAATATCTTTCTATTAAAATTATTTTCTAGAAGGATATCGGGTGTTTACAATAGGCGCCACGTGGCGGTTGCTGGCGATAACTTATGAGTATTCTTATCTGTACCCACTAGACACTGGCTGGCAATATTCAATTTTCAGAAGAGAATTCAGTATAATAACAGTTAATGCGATTTGAAATATTCCATTTTTATTTTGAAGTATGATTACGAATACAATGATAACGGTCGAAGTGACAAGCGTAATAATATATAAATAATAATATTAATAATAATAATAATAAGAAGAAGAAGAAGAAGAAGAAGAAGAAGAAGAAGAATACAGCGATAAAAAGAAGAATCAACAAAGTCGGTTGCTTTTTGAGTTTGAAGTTGATTGTGCGTCCTTCAGTTGGATGGGTGGAAAATCGTGAAGATTTTGGTATTTTTTATTGGTGTGAAAGGACTGGTGGAAAATGTAGCTTCGTGTGGCACTGTAAACATTTTGGCTAGATCTGTTTCTTTTTCTGTTCATACTAGTCCTTTTCTAGACAATTCCGCGCAAATTTATATATTCAATCGTCCATAGTGCGCACTCATTTGATTTGGTCAGTATGTGTATAAGTAGTTAAATGACCATTTTAATTGTTGTTGTCAGACACAAAAATCTCAAAATAGTTTGTCATTTAGAAAGTGAGTGCATATCGATGACTCTTCTATGGAAAAACAATGTCAGAAATCGTCTTTTTAAATAAGAATACAAATGGAATAAACTCAGTAATATACAAAGTTATGTAGACTTTTGAGAAATATACAATGTCCACCTGATATTAAATGTGTGATTTTTGTAGGATCTGGGGGCGAATTTCTTTTCTGTTGATTTTCAGGTTGTTGCGTAGTCTTTTTCAAAAATGGTTTCAGTCTGTCGACTAAATTTTGATCCCTTGAGTTGGTTTCACAGTCAAATGTTCAACTGTACGGTATGCCACTTCTTTGCTTTGCAGACAAGCTAAACCATGTGAGGGGCACCACTGTCTTGTAGTTAGCTGTTGACTCAGCAAAGATCAGGGGAAACAACTCTAATATAAAAAAAAATTTCGGAGTGTAGCCCTGCAGGCAGGTCAGTGTCTCTGACAGAGTTTACATCCAGATCGGATGGCCGCCTCTTCAACATCAACCGCCTTCGGTCCAGGACCAAAGTCCAACCAGTTACCATCAGGAACCTACTGTTTGCTAATGATAAACATCTCACACTGAAGAAGGACTTCAAAGACTCACAATCAACTTGTAGAAAACCCAGATCATGAGCCAAGGAACCTCATCATCTCCCATCACCACTATGAATGAGTAGTGCTTAGACGTAGTCCATCAATTCCAATATTTTAGGTCTACGGTCTCAAACAACCTATCTCTTTATGTAGAACTCAACAAGCGCATCAGAAAGCCATCCACCACTCTTGCAAAATTGACAATTTAGGTTTGAGAAAATAAACATCTCACCATCTCCACAAGAGTGAACGTTTACATGGCCTGTCATCAGCACCCTTCTGTATGGAAGCGAAGCATGGACAACCTACAGCCACCAAGAACAGAAACTAAATCCATTTCATATGAGTAGTCTGCGGGGAATTCTTGGGTTTCTTGTAAAGACAAAGTTGCAAACAATGCTGTGCTCGCAAGGGCTGGTATCCCCTCCATGTTCACTCTCCTTTGCCAAAAGACGCCTACGCTGGATAGGCCATGTGCACCGCATGGACAATGGGAGAATCCCAAAAGATATTCCCTACAGTGAACTCACCACTGGCAAAAGGAGAATTGGTCATCTTTACTTCTGCTATGCCGACATGTGTAAACGCGATATGAAAGCATGTGATATTGTTGCATGTATAAATGGGCTGTGATCCTTAAGTTCTCTTTGCCGTATAAACGAAGAGTATTTCGTGTTAAAATGAATACGAGACACTTTAATGTTTTTAATACAGACTTGTTTATTTACACTTTACACTTCCAAATAAAAGTGACAACTAACATTGGAGCGCAGTGGAGGTTAGTGGCGAGGTGGGTTTACAGAACTCTGTCTCGACCTGTATTTCGCTTTGTGTCTCTCCCCTGTCTTTTCTCTCTGCTCTTTTATTTATATCACCTTGACCTGTTGACCTTTTTCTCGCCAGCTTTGTTTATTGTTTTGCAACTTTCTAGGTCAGAATTCCTGTTGATTGACCTGTTTACCTTATTTTTGCCAGGTTTTGTTTATTGTATTTTTGCTGATTTTGATCTAACCCATTTTAATATCGGTTAGCTTTCCTGGCCAATTGACGTAATGTTGACGCATTCCCAGGCACCATGGATACAGGTCGCTTTAAATCCCGGGATTTCTCATTGTATTCTTTTGACTATCTGGAAACGCCTCCATAACTCTATTATAGGTCACCTTGTTCCTGGGATTGAATTATTGTGTTCTTTGATTGCCTGGACACCTCTCCATAACAATATTGATCCTACCAGCCGGAGACAAATGGTAACTACAGGCCTGACCACTAACGAAAGAGCCATCACAGAATGGGTAGAGACCAAAGCTCTCACCGAGGTCAATCAACAAAACTCAACAGACCACGAATACGATGCATCGACCTACACCTGCGATGTCTGCAACCGACAATGTAGATCGAAGATATGTTGCATAGGGGACCATATTAGAGAGAAAGACGGATGGTGACATTCATATTGATGAGGGGAAGATACGTTTATACAGATATTACAGAGGAGGAGAGAAGAGAGAAGGCATTTATACTTTTTACAGTTCTGTGGATGTTCCTTCTTTTAACATATGTTAGAGTGGAGAGCGATTGATCAGTTCTTTAACACCGGAGGGGGCAGTCATTACTTAGATGGAGAGGGAGACACATTTCTTAGATGGAGAGGAGGGCACATTACTTAGATGAGTTATACACAAAGTTCATTATAAAGATGAGTGGGAACAATGTTTTTATAAATGATTTCGCATTACCTTCAATTTGTAGAATGACGACACGAAGACGGCAGTTACAAAAATATGAGATGTTCTTTTATTCCATTTGACCGGTCAAAATGATGATCACATCCAGGAATTCAAAGTTGTTTCTACATCTATCGAGATCGTCGGACTGACTTCCTCATCTTGGTTGTTATAGTCACAACGTTTCAGCCGTTTTGCCCTTCGGCCTTCATCAGGTGTTTTGTATCGAACTGGGGAACCGTTTCTAAGGAGTCTCGAAGTGACTATAACAACCAAGATGAGGAAGTCAGTCCGACAATCTCAATAAATGAAAACACCTCATCTCAAAAATACAGACAATTACTATTGTTTCTACATGTTTAAAACTTTCCCCTTCGCTTCTAAAGGCGGACTCTCCTCTGATTCGATCCGAACTCGACGCTGGACTCGGTCTATCTCTCTGTCTGACTCATCTTCGACTCTAGCTCCTATATTGAGAATTCTTTCTGCCATGACGTCATACATGTGTCCAAAAACGTGATCAACCCACGTGGCCTGAACATGTGTGGTTCGCAGATGTTCCCAAACCATTTCTGCAGACAAAGAATTCTTACTAACCTATTTTTCGACCTAACTTATTTTTCAATATGTTTTTAATTTGCGATTGTTTTTTTCTATATGGCCTTATTTTAATTCAGTTTTCATAAAAAGAACTGAACAATCAAAATTCCTTTTACTAAAACATATCTAAACTATTTTATTTGAACTAAACATTGCTAAATTCCATTTCTGAATCTATTTCTGAACCTTGCTTACAAGGTTCGAATCTCGGTCTATTCTAATCTCATTTTTACTTATCTAATGTTTTTCTTGCTTACAAGAAAAGATCCCTTTTCTTGTAACAGATAGGCTTATTCAACCACAGAAGACAGTGTTCAATCACGTCTACAAGCACAACCGCATAGTCTTCTAGAATGACGGATGTTAACTTAAAGACAAAAGAATGGTTGGGGGATTATCGTTCCAGTTTGATTTGTTTTTAGACTTAGCAAGAGAAGCTTTCAATTACTTATGCATCGTCACCACTGTTCCATGGTAGTACGAGTTATAAGCTGCAGTCTATATATGCTTAATTCCGTGATCTAGGCGTTCCAAAAGTAATGTCTCCTATTTTTTATTCAGTCTATTACACATGTGATGGTCGTTCCAAAAATAAAGCCTCCTATTTTTTTTACTCAAAATGCTGAAGAGCTACGAAAATGGGTGTGATACCATCATTAAAACGAGCGACCTGCTGTGCTCTAGAAATATTTTTACATAGTCACCACCATTCTGAATACACTTTTGCCAGGAATTAAATGATGCATCACTGCTTCTGACACATGTCCATGACAGGGGTTGCTTTCTTAAAGTCTCACACCGTCAATATCTGCAACAGAGAGACGACACTTTCAGGTCATGAATGCATAAGTTCAGTCATCGTAACAATGCAATTTGAATCCTATCTGATCCATTTGAACTGGAAAAAAAATAGGAGTCATTACTTTTGGAACGCCCTTCGTAAAATAGTCGACTGAACCAAACGGAGACATCGTCGTTATTCGTTTGCCGATTCTTTTCTACATTTTTGATTTTCACTGAAACTAGATTTGTTGCAATTCTTTTTTTTTTTACGAGACGAAAATGGAAAAACATATACCACTGAGATGGTTATTGTATCTCTCCCTGCATGTACTCTTGCGATGAAGTACTTCATTTTTCCTTCTCGCTAGGAGGCGAAATTCTCTTGTTTTACGACGAAGTGATATTTCGATATCACGAATCAACATTTGTATATTCGTTAATTTTCTTTCTAACGTCCTTGAAGATTCTGTATCACAGATTTTTGTCAGCATATCTGGAGTTTTATCGTTTAACAAAAATATATTCTCAACGATATCGACCAGTTTGGTCAATGACGTTTCCTCTATCAGCAGAGTCAGTGTATGTACTATTAAACAAGGAAGTTGTTCAGCCACAGTCATCTTAAAATAGACGCCGCTATGTCGTTCCCATTCAACTACCTGTTCATATGTCGTAGTAAATGTTGGGGAGTCTTGTCGTCAATAGCAATATCATTGAAGGTTCTCTGAGCATTTGATAATCATCGATAGTTGATTTTGTTTCGATTTTTGCTAGGAATAATTTCTAATGTCGTTGACTTCGTTCACTGTTCCGGGTGGCAACACCTGAGTCACACTGGCGATTGTAATTCACTGTCTGGAAATTACCGTGTTGCAAAAAGTCGACCGCATTTTAAGAACCATTTTTCCATATATTAGTTTTACTTAAAGGTGGGGGGGTAGTCGTAGAAGTTTGCAAATCGTTCTTCTACGTTCCATTAAGATATCTTAATTTTTGTTTATTTTTGCAGGCACGTGGTGAGCTAGTAAAACACTATATATATGTATATATATATGTGTGTGTGTGTGTGTGTGTGTGTGTGTGTGTGTGTGTGTGTGTGTGTGTGTGTGTGTGTGTGTGTGTGTGTACGATTATACTATTATATGAAAGGAACTTTGTCTTTGTGATTGTGTGTCTGTGTGTGAGTTCGTTCCCTATGGACTCGAAAACGGTTGGGTCGATTTTTATGGAATTTCACACGAAATTATTTATATGCCTGGCAGTGTTCTTAGATAGGTTTTGTATCGGAATGTCTTCGATAAATATCGATAATCGAAAAAATCGGATGAAAAAAGGAACAGGCGATTTTGATCAACTTTAACAGCAGCCTAATATCACAAGTGCATTTGAGAAGTTTCATTAATCCACGACATATAATATCAGCCGTATGCTCTTTGATATGAATGGGGTGCGTTCGAAATATATGTTTCTGTTTAAAGCACAATTGAACCATAATACTTGTCTTTCTCATTTTAAACTAAAATTCAAGTCATTATCACTGCACAAGTAGAAAGGCCTGGCATAGAAAATTAACAGTTGGTTCTTTGATATGACATACGCGCGTTCGAAACGAATTTTTATTTTTAAGGCACAATTGAGCCAACGTACTTGACTTTCTCATCCTAAACTTAAATTCAGGCTATTATATATAAAATATAATTTTATAAAATCAACAGCAGGTTCTCTATAGTGGCATGTACGCTAAAATGTACTGTGGACTAAGTCACTGCATGGAGTCATGGGAAACGTCTGCCCGGTGCACCTCGATGGGTCCTCACCAAGAGCAGGTAATTAATCAATTTAATTTAAAAAAATGGACGATTTTACCGATTTCAATGACAATAAAAATATGAGAGTGTGAAACATCCGTTGATCATCATTCAATCCTATAAAAAGCACTGTGTCTAAATGTGCCTATGGGTGCGTGAATTCGTTTCCTGTGGACTTCGAAGCACCTGAACCTTTTTTTTTTAATTTCACACGTCTACCTTATGTGTCTTCGGCGTTTCTTTTATGTAGGAATGCCTCCGATAAGTATCAAAAATCGATAATCGAAAAATTTCGATTAAAGAAGGAACAGGTCGATTTTAATCAAAGTTACCAACCTTATACAACCTTGTATCACAAGCAGAAGGGACAAACGTATAAAATCAACAGAAGGTTCTCTACAGTGTAATGTAGACTAAAGTGGTTTGTGGATTAAGTCAGTGTGGAGAGATATGTGAAGCTTCCCCGCGGTTCACCGCAATAAGATCCCAAATAGAGCAGGCAATCAATTGATTTGAATGAAAACTTAACAATTTTATATTTCGATAACAATAAAACTATAACGTGACCGTCTTGAGGAACGATACTGCTCCCCATTGGGGAGGTTGATATCCCCTAAAAACTCTGAGTAATACCGGGTAAATATACGGAGATTGTCCGTTAAACGTTAATCAAATCCCGGACAATGGCAGGTGACCTATAAAAAAGGACGAGTTATTGTGTTTGACAAAAATATAGACAGATATTCTATTGTTTGGGGCAATGACAGGAACAGATATTCTTTATTGTTTAAAACAATGACAGGAAATGTCAAAATAAGGAACGATGACGTTGTTTGGCCTGAAGAGCCCATGCTCAGACGTTCTGGGTTTCTGAGTAGAGAAAATTGACAGTATTTGACTTCTGGGGTCGTGTGAAAGTATTTCAGTTTTGATCCCAGATTTTCGAAACTGCGGACTGATTGCTGAAATGCACACATGCAAAGACGTTGGGTATTCCCCGTTTAACATGGCTAACCCTGATTGGTTCAGCAGATTGCCAGACCCACCCTGTGGCCTTAGTATAAGAGCGCATACTCGAGTCGGAAGAACCAGATTGAAGCCAAATCTCAAGAAAGACACACGCTCCCAGAACGCCCCAGACATCGAAAGAACGAAGATTAAGATTTTGTGAGAACTTTAACGTTTTGGTGAACTGACGATGTACATATGTAAAAACCTGTAACTTTTGTGAGATTAACTTTTTCGTAGTTAGAAAACCTTACTCTGTCTTCTTCTTTTCCGGCGCGCATGCGAAGCTTTATCTTTGCGTTTCAGCAGAAATGTACAGGAAGCTGAGACGCTAAGAAATTATGTGAAGATCTCTCGGTAGAGGCGATCACGAGCCACAGTTTCCGATGAGGTTAGAGGTCAGTTGCTGACTTGAGCGGGAGACCTGTCACAACTTGTATTGAGTTTAATTTTTTTTTTCTGTTTCAATTGTTTACGTGATTTTTCTCTTCTTGCTTCCATTGATTATATTGTGTTATATTTGACTGTTTTGGGGTATTATTAGGGTGTATGGAGATAATCGATAATGATAATGAAATAAATAAGTAAATTACGAGAATGTCGAGCGATGACGTAAGAAGGATTTCTTAACTTTGATTCTCGTGTTAAAGGGATTACGAGATAGATTTCGTTATGTGGGCATTTAAACCGCAAGAGGGTGTGGCGTTAGCGATTGCCATGGGGGCGTTAGAGATTATGATGGCGGCAATGGTTATGATGGGAATGGCTAGTTACAATGAAGGAGAGAAGGCCTTAGCAGCCCTCTCAGGAATGTTGGTTGACAAAGACAGCAAGAAGCGACCCGGTCCAGGCAGTCCAAAGAAGTTCCTGGAGGGTCGGAAAATTGGCTTGACTCTGAATGATGTCACAAGAAGTCACCGACGGATACCTAGGAATGACCTGTGGTTGAGGTCAAATGAGAGCTGTAAGAGAATGTCTGCAACTTGGGAAGCGATAAATCGGAAATGGGATGATATGCGGGCCCATGACTACCAGTTGCAAGGCTCGAAGGAAAAGGGGGTGCCCTGCCTCAAGAATAGGTTAAGACAAAGGTATAGAGTGTTGCTCACTTATTTTAAAGTGACTACTTTTTTAGTTCTGTCGAGAGCGAGTTGGCTCTGATGATAATGATTTTGATTAAATTACATATAAATTGTGAAGGGAGAATTCTGGGGATTTAATTTAATTGAAAAAAAAACTGAAAAAAAATGAGATTATTATTTTAACAGGTTTTGTGAATCTTGATGATTTCTGTTAGCTGAACTAGCCTGTGTCTTATGTAGCGATATTCAGCGTTGCTGTTGGGAATTAAACTTTTGAGGGTTGTTTTTATGATTTCCAACGAGAATAATTAGAGGTATGATTTTTTAGAATTGAATTGATTTTGGGGAAAATTATTATTTTCTCCCTCAGTCTGAAAAGATTTCTCTCGTGAAATTGAACAGATGTTGGTTGAATTCAGCTGAGAATAACTGGGAGTATTAATTTCTGCGATTTAATTGACTTTTGAGAAGAAAATAGAATTTTACCTCAGTCGGGAAGGATTTCTTAATCGAGGAATAAGAGCCAAAAGGCCGCTAATTGAGTGGGATTAATTGAAGATAATTATAAGCATTACTGAGCGAGGTAATAAATTAATTGTACTGCACCTACTATGGATTGAGGCTCAATCGAGCACCTGCCATAAAAGTAAGAACAGAGCAGAGATAGATTCGCAATGTCTCTTTCTGTTGAAAAGAGGGGGGAGGGAGGAGAAAAGGTCATTGCCTTCTCGATTTCAATGATGGTTTTGTACGTTGACAAGGCAGGAAATAGTACTTTTAGATGCTCCACGGCAGATGTGGCATCAGTACTCCGTTTTATGGCGTATTTGACTGTTGTACAGCTAGAGTAGCTTGTTATATAATTTATAAAGTAAGTGGATATCGACAAGGTTATTGTATTGCATGCGCATATACCGACTGTTTATCTGAGTATGTTTTTTTCTCTTTGCTTCAACTCCTTTTGTGTCACTTTAGTCAAAAAGTTGTCGTGTTAGTAATGAAATAAATATTAAGCAAGACATCTTCTTTGAGTCGTTACTGACAAAATGCTTTATTTGTCGGTGACAGAAAGTGCGGTGCAAAGCAGGTGTCTTTCACCATAGGTTCTCAGAATCTGTAAATAAATAAATAAAATGGAAATACCTTATGCAAGAATTTCCGAGAATATATGAAGAAGAAAAAGAAAAGGTATGAGAAAGTATGAAAAGAAGAAGAAGAAGAAGAAGAAGAAGAAGAAGAAGAAGAAGAAGAAGAAGAAAGAAGAAGAAATTAAATACGGGAAGAAAATGTGATAGTTCTAAAAAAGAAAAAAAGACGAAGTAAATTTAAAGATAGAAGAAAAAGAAGAGGGAGAAGGAGGTCGATAAAAGAAGAAAATAATAAATTAAGTAAAAGAAGAAGAAAAAGAAGAAAAGAATGGGGCTCTAAAGAAGAAGAAGAAGAAGAAGAAGAAGAAGAAGAAGAAGAAGAAGAAGAAGAAGAAGAAGAAGAAGAAGAAGAAGAAAAAAAAAAAAGAAGAAACAAAGATTGAAAGAAGAAAAATAGAACGGAGAAATTAAATACAAGAAGAAATGTAGAGGTTCGAGTGAAACGAAGAAAACAAACAAAAACAATAAAGCAAAAGAAGAAGGAAAAGAAGAAAGAGGAAAAGGAAGACGAAGAAAAATAATACAAAGGAGAAGAATGAAAAGAAGAAAGTAGAAGACAAAGAAGACGGCTAAGAAGAATACTAAAAAGAAAGGAAAAAAGAAAAAGAAGACATTAATTAAAGCAGTCTATGCAAAACCGCCAATTTTAGGTTTAAAAAATAAGCAAACAATTAATCTTTTCTTTACTCAGTGTTATCCTTATTCTTAGTTTGCATGTACATTTTTAGACTTGCTTAAAGAACCCCCTAATCTACTTAAGATGCTTCTTTCTTTGTTCTTTTCATGCCTACGTTTAAACACCTCCATCCATTGTCAATTTTTGTGTAACTTTTTCTTATACTTAGACTCCCACGCCATCACTGACCCACCTCCGAGTCTTCTTTATTTTGTTTTAATTTATTATTATTCTTTATTTATTTATATTTCTTTTTTTTTTTTTTTTTTTTTTTTGATACGTCCTTGTTTCTCAATAAGAGGGTTTGGGCGTCCGTGGGTCTGTCACGCTTCGGTTTTAAATTGTATTTTCATCGATAATCGGCATTACTGAGCGAATACTTAATATAATCTGGTACTTCGTAGATAAGAGAAAATGCAAGTTGCCTGAGATAGTCGTATATTAAACAGCAGTATGTCCCTGGAATCGATTCTTGAACCTTTATTATTCTTGATATTTATAAACGCTATCCCTGATAAGATTGTATCCGAGATGGATATATTTGCTGATAGCACCACGTTCTATAACAGAAATGAAGGCAAAAATGCACATGCATTCAAGTCAATGGCTGACACCTTAGAGAATGACCTACAGTCCATAGTGGAATGAGAACGTAAATGGACGGTAACATTTAATGCTACTAAGACTAAACTTCTTTCCTTTAATAATTACAGAAAACCTTCTCAACCCCGACAATAACACACAACCTGAGAGACCATTCTTCAAACTCCTAGGCTTAACATTCACAGACAGCACAAACTGGGACAAATACATCGAGGACTTTTCTAAGGTTGATTGAAAAAGACAAGCTCCCATCTACTGTGCTAGAAAACTACTCACACCTGACAGTGTCCTGTATCTCTATAAAGTCACCATTCTTCCATACATGGAGTATTGTCATATCTAGGATAGTGCCTTCTTCTTCGTGTATCGTAGCATGCTCATGCCGTAGATGGAATCATGGTTAATGTTCACGAGATTTTTTTGGTCATTGTTGGCCCGATTCATCTAAAGACATCACATGATGTTTAACTTGGTAGAATACATGGGGTGGATTGCAATTACCTTCCCCGTGACAGTGGCATCTAACTCGCCTATTTGCACCTATCCATTGTCCTTAGCTGGACTCAAATAACGTAATTCTTAATACCATAGAACCATAGACTGCTCAATATTTATCCTCCTCCATGGCCATCCAACTTTCTGCTGGTGACGTCATCAGAGTTACCTTCTCCTAGATGCATGTCGTAACTAAGACTGGGGTACATCTCTCCCAGTGAATTAATGCGCCTCCAGATACCAACCTGGAAATTTCTTATGATTTTGCGCAGTATATACAGCATCTAACCTTCCCAAATGGTCACCCATCTGGTACTGGTACAGTTCATTATTGCTTAACTTTGGTGATCTGAAGGAGGACCTGATGTGTCAATGTGATTGTGTCGGATGGTGTATCTACTATTAATCTCCAAAAAAGAGTCTTCAGTCTAATAAGTCCCGCACCATCAACCAAGCTCCAACTCTTGCCCCATCGCTGGAATATTGTAACCTTGTGTCTATTTTACAAGTACTTTAATGAAACGTGCCTTGATGAACTCACAGCACATGTACCCCCTCAACATGCAAACTCCCGACTAACCCGACAAGCTAAAAAATCCAACCCCTCCAGTATAGAAGTCCCCCGATTCTGGAAACCTTTCTACTTTAATAGTTTCTTCCCCAAAGGCTGCTAGGCTTTGGAAATCTCCTCCCTGTTTCATGCTTTCCTGACTGTACTAGCCTACAGAAGTTTAACTGTATTGTGAACAGACATTTTGCTGCCTACAGTCTACTTTAGACATGATCCAAAACAGTAACTGCTTACGTCCAAGTAGCAATATGCCTCGTTATATAAATAAATATATAAATATTGTGCAAATTGAATGGACACAACTTTTTTTTTTGGGGGGGGGGTGATACAGCCACTCACATGCGAATGAACACTTCCCTTTTTTTCTTACTTAATACGTAAAGATAGAAACAAAGGGATTCGGATTGAAGAGGGGTGCTTCTCTGTAAACCATTTATTTCAATATCTTTCCTTTTTTTTCCTCGACCCCCAAATCAACAGAGATTAAACCATTCCTTTTCAGGGGAGATCACTTCCTGCTTACTTCCTGTTATCAGGGTAGATAACTCCACGGGCATGTCCTGTTATCAGGAGCAGATAACTCTTTTACCTATACAGTTGGTTAGAGATATCTTAAAGTGTGCGTTATATCATTTTGTGCATGCAAGGCAAAAATAATTTTTTCTACAAATTTCACTATTTCAAAATTGCTGATTTTATTATCATGCCAATTTCTTTGTTCCATAATAACGTTTTTTTTGGGGGGGGTGGGGGGCTCCTTCATGTCCAGAATACACAACTCAGTGTATAACAGTCATTTTGAAATATGAACTATTTCGTATTTAGCCTCACGTTAGCATGGGGAAATAGTCATAGTAATTGTTTTATTAAATTAAACTCCAAACTACAGTCAAAGCTTTTAATCCGGCCAGAAAAACTCTTATAGAAACCTTAAAAATATTCCGAAAACATTTAAAGAGGAGAAATCAGTGAAAATAGTGTAGTGGTTTTTCTTTTTGTACAAAAAAAAAATGATGAAAAACAATGAAGTTTTGCAAACAAGTTTTCAACAAAACGGTACAAAACAAGTCTATGTTATTTATATTTATTTTAATTTTTAATTTTTATTTTATTTTTATTTCTATATTTTTATCTTTTATTTTTATTATTTATTTTTATTATTTGTTTTTATTATTTCTATTATTTATTTTATTATTAATTTTTATTATTTATTTAATTTTTATTATTTATTTTCATTATTTTTTTTTCATTTTTATTATTTATTTTATTTTTATTATTTATTTTCATTATTTATTTTATTTTTACATTTATTTTATTTTTATTGTGCATTTTTATTTTTATTATATATTTTTATTTTTATTATTTATTATTATTTTATTTTGATTATTTATTTGTATTATTATTTTTATTTCTATTATTTATTTATATTTCTATCTGTATTTTTTTCTTTATTCTTATTATTTATTCGTATAATTTATTTTTATCATTATTTATATTTTTATTATTCATTTTTTCCTATTTTTATTTTAATTGTTTATTTTTATTTTTAATATTTATTTTGAATTTTACTTTTATTATTTATTTTTATAATTTAGTGTTGTTTTTTTTATTTATTTTTATTTTTATTAATTGTTTTATTTTCTTAATTATTTTTTATTATTATATTTATTATTTATTTTTATTTTTATTATTTATTTCTATTTTAATTTTTATTAGATATTTTTACTTTTATTTTTATTATTTATTTTTATTAATATTCATTTTATTATTATTTTTATTAATTATTTTTATTTTTATTAATTATTTTTAATATTATTTTTATTTTTATTAATTATTTTTATTATTATTTTTAGTTTTTACTTATTTTACTTTTACTGTGTATTTTTATTTTTATTATTTATTTTATTTTTATTATTTATTTTACTTTTATTTTTATTATTTATTTATTTTAATTTTGATTTTTTTAATTATTTTTTATTTTTATTAAGTATTTTTATTTTATAATTATTTTAATTTTTATTACTTATTTTATTTTTATTTTTGCTATTTGTTTTTAGTTTTATTATTTGTTTTATTTTTATTTTATTATTTATTTTTATTTTTATTTTATTTTTAATTTTATTATTTAAATTTATTATTTATTTTTATTTTTTAATTTCGATTATTATTATTATAATTTATTTTTCTTATTTATTATTATGTCTATTTTTATTATTTAGTTTCATTTATTTTTATTTTTATTTTTATCTTTTATTTTTATTTTATTAATTTTTTTCCATCTTTATTATTTTTATTGTTTATTTTGCCTTTATTTTATTTTATTTTTATTTTCTTATTTAATTTAATTTTATTTTATTACTTATTATTTATTTTTGTTGTTTATTTTTATTTTTATTTTTACTTTTATTATTTATTTTTATTATTTAGTGTTGTTTTTTATTTATTTTTACTTTTATTATTTAATTTATTTTCTTTATTATTGTTTATTATTATTTTTTATTATTTATTTTTATTTTTATTATTTTTTCTATTCTATTTTAATTTTTATTATATATTTTTACTTTTATTTTTATTATTTATTTTTATTATTATTTGTTTTTATTATTATTTTTATTAATTATTTTTAATATAATTTTTATTTTTATTAATTATTTTTATTAATTATTTTCATTATTATTTTTAGTTTTTACTTATTTTACTTTTATTATGTATGTTTATTTTTATTATTTATTTATTTTTACTATTTATTTTACTTTTATTTTTATTATTTATTTATTTTAATTTTAATTTTTTAATTTTTTTTTTTTATTAATTATTTTATTTTATTATTATTTTAATTTTTCTTACTTATTTTATTTTTATTTTTGTTATTTGTTTTTAGTTTTATTATTTGTTTTACTTTTATTTTTATTATTTATTTTTATTTTATTTTTAATTTTATTATTTATTTTTATTATTTATTTTTATTTTTTAATTTCGATTATTATTATTATTATTATTATAATTTATTTTTCTTATTTATTATTATGTCTATTTTTATTATTTATTTTCATTTATTTTTATTTTTATTTTTATTTTTGTCTTTTATTTGTATTTTATTAATTATTTTGATTTCCATTTTTATTATTTTTATTATTTTTTTGCTTTATTTTATTTTATTTTTATTTTTATTTTTTTATTTTATTTTATTTTATTACTTATCATTTATTTTTGTTGTTTATTTTTATTTTTATTTTTATTATTTATTTGTGTTATATTTTATTTTTATTTGTATTCTTATTTTGTTATATTTATTTTTTTATTTTTTATTAATTTTTTATTATTTAATATTATTTTTTACTAATTATATTTATTTTTATTTTCATTTATATTACTTATTTTTATTTTTAGTATTAATTTTTATTTTTATTATTTATTTTTATTTTTATTATTTATTTTTTTTTATTATTTATCTTATGTTATTTTTATCTTTATTATTTGTTTTTATTTTTATATTATTTATTTTTCTTTTATTTTTATTGTCATTATTATAAAGCATTTTCATTATTTATTTTTATTTTTATTTTTTATTTTTATTATTTGTTTTTAATTTTATTATTCATTTTTATTTTTTATTGTCATTATTATTATTTATTTTTATTAGTTATTTTATTTTTATATTTATTATTTATTTTTATTTTATTTTTATTATTTGTTTTTATATTTATTAATCATTTTTATTTTTTATTGTCATTATTATCATTTATTTTTATTATTTATTTTAATTCTATTTTTTATTTGTTTTTATTTATTTTTATTTTTATTTTTATCATCTATTTTTATTTTATTATTTGTTTCATTTTTATTTTTATTTTAATTATTTATTTTGGTTTCATTTTTATTATTTATTTTTATTTAATTTTAATTTTTATTTTTTATTTAATTTTAATTTATTTTTTTATTATTTATTTCTCTTATTTATTTTTATTTTTATTATTTATTTTTTTTTATTTTATTTGTATTGTTATTATTTATTTTGATTTTGATTTTTATTATTTATTTTTATTTTTATTTTTGTTTTTGCTCTGCGTATCTATAAAAAGTCAACAATATGCCTCCCTCGTCTGAAAACATTAGAGATTTCTGAATTAAAGTAAATATATTATTCGTAAAAATTCAGCATGATGGTTTTGTTCTTTCTTCGAAGATTGTAATGCTGGGTATGAGGCAGCCAAACCAGCTGCCAACATTGCCCTGCTTTTTGTTGAAACCAACCGAGAGCTCTTTTTAGTATCCTTACTGTTCCCTTAAGTGCAATTGTCTGGATCTCTTTTGCACTTGGTTCACCGGGAATATAAGTTAAGTAGGACTTCAGGTTCTTCTTCATAAGCCCTGTGGCACCTATAATATCTGGTATGATTGATATCTCCCTCAGATTCCAGTTTCTTTTCATATCATACATGATGGAATTAATGATGGTGTTGATGATGATATTGCGACGTTATTTTATTTATTCAATTTCTCTAACGAGCTCGCGTTTATCATGCCTCTAGATTGTCATGGTATGCCAATAGTGCTCAACCTAAGCGGGTTGAACTGGTTTTCTCCAGAGGAAATTTCCAAGCGGTCCTCAGTCACATGTATATCTGGGCCAAGGGAGATGACGACGTTGGGTTTTTGCAATTCTTGTAGGCAGGTGTTGACGACCTCCTACATACAGCACTTGGTATTCCCAAATGGTCACTCATTTGGTACTCGCCAGGCTCAACGTTGCTTAACTTTAGTGATCTAAAAAAAATCCGATGTGTCAACATGATTATGTCATATATTATGTCTCGAGATTCGTCTGCACAAAGCCCCTTTGTTGGTCGCAACTATTCATTAACCAGGATGATGACAAGTTTTACTCCCAATACCAATAGCATCAAAGCTCAGCGGTTGCATGCGAAATCAGGAAATGTTTAACCCAGAACACACAAATGAATGACGCAGAAGTAACATTGCCACTTTCACTCCATGGATTTACACGTTATTCCTTACCATTTGCAGACTTCTTCCTGATTTTCACCAAAGACCTGTTAGTCAGATTGCTGTCCTAATACTACTTGGTGCTTAATCTGCTCGCCATGTTGGGCCCTACCAAGAACGGGGGTTCCAGACGGTTTAGATCTGAAAGTACCACGTGCCACTGCCTCTACTATGGTGTAAAAAAAAAAAGGTTGAGTTCCAGGAGGTGCTGCTGCTGCTGCTGCTGCTTCTGCTGCTGCTGCTGCTGCTGCTGCTGCTGCTGCTGATGATGATGATGATGATGATGATGATGATGATGATGATGATGATGATGATGATGATGATGATTGCTGTTGCTATGAGCATCATTCATCCATTTCGTATAAATTAGATGATTATTGTTTGCCATTCATTTCCTCAATATCTTTTTAGATTTAATTTTTATTCGTTTCCCGATATCTTTCTACTTTTAATATTTTCTAGAAAGATATAGGACATTTATGGGAGGGACCACTTGAGGGTTGCAAGTGAAACTTTTGTGTGTGTGTGTGTGTGTGTGTGTGTGTGTGTGTGTGAAATCAACTGGATTCGAAGTTAGCACATCCAGATTGTCGTTAACCACTTAGTCACTGTCACCTCCCTACTGGTGGTGGTGGTGGTGTTGTTGTTCTTGATGATGATGATGATGATGATGATGATGATGATGATGATGATGATGATGATTCATATAGAGAAGTAAACTCTTCACCGGAAATGAAAATAATCTTTTCGATTTGTTTTACAAAACTAAAATGTTGGCTGTTAATCTGATTTTTGTCTTAAATATTATAATTCGATAATAAAAAGAAGTAGAAACATGTATGAGGCGGGGAGTGGGGTGATTCAACAACCTCCACCTTACATAATCGATATAGTGATTGGAAGACGTTCTTTTTCGAAGTATAACAAACACAAAAATAAATAAAAATCGAAGGGTTTCGCAACATCTTATTTGCTCATCTTGGCGAGTAATCGATGTTAATCCAAAACATAAATTATGAAAAAGACCTCAAAACAAAGAGTGGATATATATATATATATATATATATATATATATATATATATATATATATATATATATATATATATATATATATATCGCGCTTTCGCTCGGTAGGCAGTGCTAAGCGAATGCCTACTAGCCAGAAAGCCAGTGTTAGCGTTTTATCTTAGAAAGACACTACCAACACCCATGACGCATCTTTGAAGCATCTGTCTATGACAGGTGTTGCTTTTTAAGATCAGCAACAGAAACTTTCAAGTCAGGGATGCATAAGTTCAGTCATTGTAACAATGCAGTCTTCCTTTGATCTATTCGGACAGAATAAAAAATAAGAGGAATTACTTTGGAAACGTTGGACCATACCATTTTTAAATAAGATTTTCGAGTTAAATTTTGTACTATTTTTACTTATTTAATTGTTAGGTAAAAGATATAAAATAATTTTTTCAACCATCCCTCGCCCTTTTACGTGTTAAGAATAGATTTGTAAGTATATACGTTACTATTTCAGCATGGTCCATATTCTGCATAAGTACTAGTGTTGGGACGATCAATCGGAATCGGAATCGGGAATCAGTAAAGTCAGAACTTTTTGGGGTATCAGAATCGGAAAAATTTACACTTATTTTCTGATGCCAAAACCGATTCCTTTATCTTTTTTATTTGATTTTTGTTTAAGAAACATCTTCCACTAGTTGTAGTAATCATAAAATAATAAATATGAATATTACTGATTTAAACTTCCAGTAAGGCTAAAACCTCTAGATCACACCCTCACAAGTGTGTTTTCTAAGAAAATATATGCACATTTAGCATGTGTTTTTACAGTAATCGGGACAAAATAACACTATTATTGTTAAACATTTAGAGATTTATAAAGAATCGGAATCAGAATCGGAATTTGTATCAGAATCGGGTGTTTAGTACGGAATTGGTAATTGTATCGGAATCGGCAAAAATATTGGAATCGTCCCATCACTAATAAGTATCAAAACATTTTATAGCTAATAAATATTCAGTCAATGTTTGCGTAAAGCCAAAAAACATATTGTTTTTTGTTTGTTTGTTGCTTTTTGTGTTGTTGGTTGTTTGTTTGTTTGTTTGTTTGTTTGTTTTCGTATTTGTTATTTGTTGCCGTTTGGGGGGTATATACTGGTGCTACCCATCGACATCGACAAATGCCTTTTGTTTGTTGCTTCTTTCTGTTTTTTTTTTTTATTTTGTTTTGTTTTTTAGTGAAGTTCTCACATCGGTTTAATTACGTTAACTTTGTAATATAAAAACTTACTTAACGTATTTCCGCTGCTTTATTAACTTAGTAAAGATAATGAAAAAATAGTCGTTAGCTGAATGTGAATGTATTAAAAAAAAAAAAAATTGGTGAAAAGAGAGAAAGATGGCGTCTGTTGATGGAAACCACGACTTTGTCGCTGGAACTTTATTACGTTGTACCGTACACTCTGTTCATTTGATGCCGTATTCAATGCGACAATGTGTTTGCTACTAGGTCTTTGTTCTTCAACACTGTTCTTAATATTGAACTTGGCTACAATGTGCTCGTCACTGGAATTTTGTTACGTACTATACTCTTCTCAAAATAAAAACGCTTTCAAAACTAATCCCTATCGCTCAATGATCTTAGTCTTTGAACAACATCTATTGGCTCATCTTTTGTGGATAGTCACACGTGATCGATGGTCACACGTGATCGATGGTCACACATGATCGATGGTCACACGTGATTGGTACAAATACTTTTGTTCTGATATACGCTTGGGCTTCCTTGTATCACGACTGCCATAGAATGTCATGCTAAAATTCAGTAAACGGTAAAAGAGCATCGTTCGTTCCTTATGGACTCGAAAACGACTGGGCGATTTTTATGAAATTTCCCACGACAGTACATTACGTGCCTGGCAGTATTCTTAGATAGATCCTGTATCAAAACATTTTCGATTAATATCAGGAATCGATAATCGAAAAAATCTGATGAAAGAAGAAACGGGTGATTTTGACCAAAGTCAACGTCTTATGCTGCTTAACATCACAAGTGCATTTGAGGAATTCTATAACCACACAAGCCGAAAGGCCCGATATATGAAATCAACAGTAGGTTTTTTTTATATAAAAGGGGCGCGTTCGAAATTAATGTTTCTGTTTAAAGAACAATTCACCATGATACTTGACTTTCTAATTTTAAACTTAAATTCAAACAATTATCACCACACAAGCAGTAAGGCCACGCAAAAAAAAAAAATCAACAATAGGTTCTTTGATATGACAGGGGCGCATTCGAAATGAATGTTTTTGTTTAGACCACAAATGAACCATGATACTTGACCCTCGCATTTTAAACTTTAAATCAAGCCATTATATATAAAAATAATTTCATGAAATAAAAAGTAGGTTCTCTACAGTGCAATATAGATTACAATGTATTGTGGACTCAGTAACTGTGGAGAGGAAGGTGAAGCTTCCCCCAGTGCATTCCGATAGGTCCCCAATTAGAGCAGGCAATCAATTGATTTGATTATGAAATAGGCGATTTCACTAATTTCAATGACAATTAAAATATGGTAGTGTAAAATATTCGTTGATCATCATTCAATCTCAGTCAACGTTGGGTTTTCCTGCTCGTATATATATATATATATATATATATATATATATATATATATATATAATTTTCAGAATGTGAGAGATTATATAATTATTTCCACAGTCAAACAATGTCGCAGCTCACAAGAGTCATGACAGAAAACAAACCAGAAATCCAAGATTCGAATGTCGCCCTCATTTGGGTTCATCAGTTAGACATGTCCAAAACTGGAATTCGAAACCAAAGGGTCTTGCATACGAGGCAAGCAATCTGCAAACTGAGCAAACGCTCCGCTCGCCTTGCATACAAGAGGCTCGGGTTTCGAATCCCGAGTTCGTATATGTCGAACTGATGAACCCAAATGAGAGCGAAACTGAAGTCTTGGACGCTCTCATGGCTCTTGTGAGCTGCGACGTTCTTTGGCTATGGAAATAATTATATATATATATATATATATATATATATATATATATATATATATATATATATTATGGAAATCGCTAAGAAGCTAAAAATAATTATTTCGAGATCAAAACTAGCCAATGGTAAGTATTAGATGGATGTTATTTAATTGCTTCCCACCCAGGGGCATGTGACACAAGGTTAGAAATATGGGAAAGTGTTAAGCTAGCGCTCCTAAAGGGTTAAAAGCTGTCTGGGCAGCCCCGAAAGCATTCTCTAGTAGGGACGCGTCAGGCAGTAAACTATAAACTTACTAAATCTGAAAAACGGGAAAGCTATGGCCTGTGAGGCTGAACCTCCTAGAACTTCAAATAACATTAGAAAATAAAAAGGAAATAGAAATATGTAAAGTCACAAATACTTACTTATTGTAGTGTTTATTTACCCCCAACAACTAAAAAATAATTGAATATATATATATATATAACTACTTCATTTACTCACATAAAATTAATATACGAAAGTATAGATTTATGCGTAAACTTTAAGTATTTACTTCAAAAGTGCTCAATACCTAGGTAGCTTAATCGCCATATATATTTTATAAATTACTATATATATATGACACCGGTTCCCTGTTAGATCGCTGAAGTTAAGCAAGGTTGAGCCTGGTCAGTACTAAAATGGGTGACCATTTGGAAATACCAGGTGCTGTATGTTTTCCCTGCTTATCTCGGCATTGTTTCCAGTCATCCTGGACTCAAGCAATGCCGATTCAGTTTATAATTGCACAACCGTTGCCTCACAATTATACACGCAGCTACCCTTACAGGAGTATCTATTGTCTCACTGGGAGAGATGCACCCTACTCCTTCGTTAAGACACATGCATCTAGGAGGAGGAAACTCTGATGTAAAAACTTGTGGTCTACTGTATACTCTGTCCTGCGGCAGTCATCTGCACTGATGGAAATTAGCAGAAATACAAAAAAGTGTGGTTGGTTCTACAAAAGTCTTCACCACTATAAACAAATTATCTGTGTGGATTTCCGAGCAACTTAATTGTTGTGGCGGAACCTCATACCTCGGAATCGACAGGAGAGTCCATTATATATATATTTGCATATTTTGACAGCAAGTCATAATTCAAGCATGTCTGATTGAACACGAGGTAGTTCTTCGTTTTCCGATTTTGTAGGATAACTTTTCAATTCCCCGAGCGGTCTTTTTTATTTCAGCTGGCATATTGTATATTATGGCACCCAGTAGCTGTTGTTTGGCCATATTCTTCCCAAGCACTTCAATCGCTACATCCGATCGACATCAGGAGCGATTGTTGTTGTTGTTGTCATTTTTATTGAGGCTTGGTGCATTTATAGTTAGTTCTTTTTTGGGGGGAGGGGGTTATAAAGGTAGGTGCAGGATGGGTAGGGACGAATTATTTACTTTTGATTTTGATTTTCTTATTTTATATTTTATTTATCTAATTAATAACTAAATAAATGTAGTATAAAATAATAAAACCATAATTAAGAATAAAAATTATTCGCCTTTACACATCCTGCACCACCCACTTTTAAACCAATAATATATATATATATATATATATATACATATATATATATATATATATATATATATATATAATTTTTTTATTTAATATATAAGTAGGGCTTCAATGAATTGGAATATATATATATATATATATATATATATATATATATATATATATATATATATATATATATATATATATTCTGCTAAACACTCTTACTAAATAATATCGACGAAATATCGAAAAACATATATTTTATATATATATATATATATATATATATATATATATATATATATATATATATATATATATATATATTCCAATTCATTGAAGCCCTACTCATTTGTATAAACAAACCAACTATCAATATGAGAGGGGGCACGTACTTTTAATTTTAAAACGACTTTTTCGATAAATTCACAAAACGCATTTTTTTTAATTCATCACTCGCTTGAAGATGGCTCATAGAAGTCGAAAACGTTCACACTTATTGCAAATTTAATTTTACACTTGAACAGAACGTTCGAACATTGGTCCATCAAATGGAAAAATGGATCAAACAGAAATATTCCTGCGTGTTCAATGAAACATGCATATATATATATATATATATAATATAAAGCTGAACATGTGTGTGTGTGTGTGTGTGTGTGTGTGTGTGTGTGTGTGTGATCACGAATAGGCTCTTATATGGTTGACTATTATAGAAACTGATCACATATAATGATAGATATATCGAGACACAGGAATTGGTATGTTTGATCTGGCAGAACGGTGGTTCATAAAAATTGTGGGGTCTGCGTTCGCGCCTGGTCCACAAAGTATGGAAATAAAAAAATGAAAAAAAAAAATGTTTACAAGAGTTTTTGATATAGATGTACATAAGAATACTTTGATAAGTATGTTTCAACTTAAATAGGGATGGTATAATAAAATTGTGGGGTCTGCTTTCGCGCCTGTACTCCATGGAAATATGGCACAAACTTTAACAAAGACTTTTCATATTTATTTGAGTAAGTATACTTTGATAATCATGTTTCAGTTTGAAAAAATATGGTATGATAAAATTATTAGGTGTTTGTTCGCGCCTGACCTCCATAGAATGTAAATATATCACAAAGTTTAACAAGGTTTTTTAAAAGGGGTGAGGGTCCGCAATAACACCTTAACTTTAATCTTAATTCACGTTAGCTTTTATTTATTTTTTTGAGTTGTATCATATTGTGTCGAATAAATTCACCTCATGAATTCACGTTCTTATTAAAGTGAAACCCCTCCCCCTCCAAAAAAATAGTCGGAACTTTAGACAATTCTCGACACAAATTTTGCATAACTCTGTTTTTTCCTTCTCCACTTGCACGTGGCACTCTTTCGAAAATAGATAAATAATAAAAAATAAGAACGTTACTTGGTATCGTGTCAAAAGAAGGAAAAAATCCTGCTCACGTAATTACGTGTCTTTTTAAAAATATTTACATAATCTTTTTATTTTTATTTATATATCTTTTTAAGCTTTTTTGTCAGTGTACTAGAAGGAATTCAGTTGATTACAATCCTTTCTGCGGGTTCTTTACATTACAATAGTACAACCCTGAATCTGACGGTGCAATACTACACCGTTCAATACTGTAAAACTGAAACGAAGCTGTTCTGCTTGAAAAGGGCGCCATTTTCTTCTTATTCATATTTATATCGATTATTTACTTTAAAAAACTAAAGTAATTACGTGTTTACATTTGTAATACCCCATTTTGCTGTTTCGGAATATTTTACTAAAGTAAGTAAAGCTTCATTATTTTTCAAAACTGTTTTTGTTTTTTTTGTTTTTCGATATTTCGTCGATATTTTTTAGTAAGAGTGTTTAGCAGAAAAGCCAACAAACGACTATCCGAAAAAAAAAATATACAAGTAATAAATGTTACCATAGTCAATAAAAGTTCAGTTCATGTTTTTTTTTTTGTTTTGAAATAGTTTTTAATGTTCTTTACTTAAAATAATTTCAGCGAACCGAAATTAAAACAAAATTTTAGGTGACAACTACTTAAATGAATTTTTATATAAACTACACATGCCATAATCGAATATTCCTCAAGCACAAAATAACGGAAAACATTAAAATATGTTTATAAATATTACTTACGTTGACGGAATTATCTTAAATTGTTAACACAGAATGCTCAGATGCCCCTCCTTCAAATTGAAAACGGGGCTTTCCATTTCAAAGTCGCTGCCATTTTGACTTTTTAAACCGATTCGTGAATTAAAAAAATTTTTTTTTTTACAAACTACTTAAAAATACAAACCAATGAACTTTTCTACCATAAAAGTAACTTTTATTGACTTTGGTAACATTTATTTCTTGTATATTTATATTATTATATATATAATATTTTCTCTTTGTAAGGAAACATCATTTTGTTGGTTACTCTTGGCTACGAATGGAAACAAAGTTGATGTAAAAAATATATTTTCGCGAAAATTATCTTTACTTTCACCATAATTTGCTTAGCGTAAAGTTTTTGAGTATCAAAACCTATCTCTTTACAACCCCCTCCTTTTCATAACCTATCATACTTTCATCAATCATAATCCATTTTCTGTAGACTGTTTTTGAAACCGGCAACGACGGGTACTTCTGTTAGTATATATATATATATATATATATATATATATATATATATGTATATATATATATATATATATATATATATATATATATATATAAAGAGAGAGAAAGAGAGAGAGAGAGAGAGAGAGAGAACAATAGGAGTATAAAATGAAGACACAAAACTATATATTGGTGGATATAGATTGGTTCATTTATTGAGTAATGGAATACAAGCAATTATTTGGGGGATAGAAGGGACTCTTTATGCTAAGGCATTTCGAAGCCTAATGCTTCTCATCAGAAAAGTAGAGAAGATGCTAGGTGGAGATGCGGCGTTTACCGTAGGGTTCATTAGGAGCGAAAAAGACTAAGTGAAATTATAGAATGTTGGGAGAAGTTTTATTGAATTCTAAATAAAGGAGAAACTTGTTATATATAGTATGATGTAAAAAAGTATAAGTCTCCTCTTGTGGAATTGAACTCTCTCTTTTCCTCTAACGCATTAAGCTATACACACACACACACACACACACACACACACACACATTATAATAGAGTGGGGGCAGTTTTCATCTGAAGGTATCGATTTACGATAAAAATACATAGCGATGTGAACCTTAAATCGAAAATAAATAAGAATAATCTCTTCAATTTCTATTATAATCTCAACATTTTGCGCGTAATCAATAGTAATCCGAATTTTTTTTTTTTTAATTCAGTAACAAACATTTTAGAGAGTAAGGTTAGAAACTTGGGTTACAATAACCTTCACCTGCCATTTGGTGCACACTAATCGATATAGTGATCCATACATTTTTTTTTTTTTTACTATAACGCACAAAAGAAGATAGAGCGTATTCGCAGCATCATACCCCCCACTGGTTGATGCATAATCGATAGTAAACCAATGAAATTATAGAAAAAATAAAAAATAAAACCTTCATTAGTAGATAAGAGATGAGGCTTATGCGTTTGAAAAAGAAAAGGGCGGGGATTATTTTTAAATTCTATGTTGCAAAGAGAACACTGCCAATCTAAAAGCATACGGCATTGATATTTTTCAATTTTAACAAATTTTAGTAGTAAAAGCGACTACTATGTGCCCTTTTTTTATCTCCCTTCCCTGACGGGAATATGTTACACTAGATTCGGAAGGTGAAATTGAAGAGCCAACACCATAGAAGAAGAACACTCTGGCCTTTAAAAATGCCTGAGTAGCCCCGTCAGTAATCCCGGTAGAAGCTCTTCAGATGATTAGCAACAAACTAACGCTTTCTCAAAACCTGGGAAGGTGGACATCCTAGAACTTCACAGAAGTAACAACATACCCCAGTCAACATGGAAACCCCGTTTCAATAATGACATATTGTTGGCTGGAAAAGAATTAACGATAGTTTTGCCATTTCGTTTATTAACTCCATCAAGAAGGTTATGTTTTGGGTCGACTTTATTTGTTGATTTGTCACTATCTGTATTTATGTACAGTCTAGCGTCCACGTTAACAAACTTGGTCAAAATATTGATGATGGCTGGACTTAGAACTCATTTAATTTTGGAATATGTAGGGCAAATGTCACAATCAAGGTCACAATACAGGCGAAACTCACATCTGTTCTGTTGCAAATAAAGTTCAGCGTCTTATACGACTTTGACTGCTATCTTGCAAAGTTGATCATCATGATGATGAAATTTTGAACTCCCGTTTTTGCCAAATTTGATGCATGCATCTGGCGCCTTTCAATAACATCACCTGATTAGATAAATACGTTTAGAGTTATCAATGTTTCATAGTATAACTTCGATAATACTTCATACAATATAGAAAGTAAAAACCAGATGAGACTTTGGGCCTATCCTTACGTTGTCAAGCGGGTTATGGAATAGCAGAACTGGCTTATATTCTTGTTTATGTTGCAAACAGCACAACGCCAGCCTAAATTGATGGGGCATTAAACTTTTTCGATGTTTGATAAAGATAATTAGAAGAATAGAGGCGAATGTCCGTTGGAAAAAGGTCAATGATCGTTTTAATATTCTAAGCAATTATGATACTAAGAATATAATTACAAGAATTCTACTCGGTCATGGCTGACGGAACGAAAACACGCCGCTCCTGTATACGGAATTTCGAAAAGGACCCTTTATTTAATATAACATTTTTTTTTAAAATTCCGTATAGATTCTCGAGTTGAACATAAAGATTCCCGAGTTCGACAAAACGTACCTGAAGAAGATCGGAGGTTACATGGGTCGAAACACTGCTACTTTTTAATTATGGTAAATTTCTATAATAGGGGTGATTTTTAAGTGCATTAGAAAAACATCTTTGAAATCGTTTTGAGATGCTATTTATGTTTTAGCTAGGACATCATCGTCAGTGTAAAATGATAGAACATTACGATGTTAGGATTATAACAATTGTCAATATAAGAATAAAGACGCATCTTCTGTGTCGTTTTGACATTCTATTCAGTGTGTTGTACTTAGAAGGATATATTATTGTATAGTGATGTAAAGTTAAAGCCAGACGATGAATCTGTTCATGTAAAAATAAATAATCCAGCCCTCACTCCATAAACCAATAGATTCACTAGCCATCTCTCTATTCCCTCCTCAGAAATTAAACATGCAATTATTTAATTAATGGAATTCTTTTTGAGATGAGTAATTTGTATATTTTATTTATTATTTTATCCTCATCTTTTATAGTTGTTGTTTTAACGACGTTTCGGCCAACTATTTCTCTGGCCTTCGTCAGGTTATTAACCGCAACGGGATAAGAATGCTGGATCTTTAACTGTATCCTCAGTAATTACTGCCTTCAATAGTTGTTGTCGTCTCAATAGGTTTTAATCAACTAATCTTCTGGTGTGACGACATAGAGAACGGACTCACAGACACACAGACACACGAGCCAAGTCTCTTTTATATAATAATAGAGATGCACACACGCACAGACACATGCACACATGCACACACACACACACACACACACACACACACAGAGTTCCTTTTATATAATACTAGCGGATGTTACGAGGTGTGTGTGCTCTTAAATCAAAAAGAAACCCGGGGGGGGGGAGAAGGACAGTTTAACTAACGAATCTACGTCACTCAGAACAATGACTAAACTTTTATTTTGACACGCAAACGAAACCCATGTTTAGTTTCTGACTATTTGCGTCGGCACGTAAACTTAGTTTCCTAAGAGTTCGACATAAAATTAATTAATTAATTAATTAATGAGAAGAAGAAGAAGAAGAAGAAGAAGAAGAAGAAGAAGTAATTTCAAATAACATTCTTATAGAATATTTATATAATTTTCCTTGTTCAGAATAATGGGTTCTGGTAAATATTCTCTAATCTAGATTTCTCGACTCATCAGAACATTTTCTTTGTCTTTACTTTAAATATCAAGCCCCCCCCCCCGTCAAAACATATGAACCTTTAACGTTTTAATTAGTAGCATTTGTATTTCATTTGTTAGATGAAAATGATCAATAAAGGATATATATGAATTTTGTTTTTGTAATTCACTTGTGATCAAATGTAACTCTCTTTGCCACAACATATTTGCTGACCCCGACGTTATATTACACGCCACCTTCTAATTTCTATTAAATGTTGTAATGCTAGTATGGCAACTACGGTCTAAAATGCGATGACATCATTAATTTTCGATCCTGAGAAATTTCATTAGTAGAAACAGTTCTTATATGCATTGAAAAAAAATTCAGGCGGCGAACAATGATTTAAGATAATGTCATACTACAAAATAAACCCCAACTCATAAAAATACAATGCTATTCAAAATTTCTTTTTGATAGTCTGAACAAAAATTAATACTTTTTTCATCGATAAGTAATCGCAAAAAAATGCGAGAAAAACCATTTCTGCGACCAAGAATTGAACTAACGACTTTTTAATATCAACTAACAACTTAATAATGGACGCCCTTGCTGTCGCAACCACTGCATTGATTGCCTATTCTAAAGCTACTCCCTGGTATCATAAAACTACGGCTGTAAAAACAACACTCTCCATAAAAAAAAACATGCATGAATTTAGGGGGGGGGGGACAAATGTCTTAATATTGACACAAAATTATGCTCTTTTTCTTATATTTTAAAACAAATTTATTTCATTGTTTGTTTTTATAAAAAATCTCAATGCAATGTATTTTTCTCTTGCTTTAATGGCTTTCCTATCCAAAATATATAAATACAATAACTCGATTTTATTGCTAAATTATTGACCTCCAAGCGGGTGAGATATCGATAGTATAGTAAAATTGGACTTTGGGGGAGGGGTCGCTATATCCATGCATTTAAAAGAGACAATTTATTTTCCTCTCGTCGTAAAAAAGTAAAACCTTAATTCGATGCAAATAAATACACGTAGTTTCGTTTTGGGAAAAGTTTTAATTTGGAGTCGTAATACTTTGCGTATAATAAACGTCGCCATTTTGTCTCGACACTAAGAAAAGACGATTGCACAAATCCAAATGGTGACTCGTAAAGACGCTTAATTCTCTAACCTTATAGATAATATCCTCTTATTTTTAATCTTATTCTCTTTGTGAGTGATTTTAATTGGATCTGGGTTAGTGTTGGACATTTATCACATTTTTTATCACAATTAAGCAGGCAATGTTTAAGAATCTTATTTTAGTAAACAATGGACATCAATATCACATTTGTTATCACTAGTAGAAAATGAAACTAATATCACATTTGTTGCCACTAGTAGACTATAGTGACTAATATCACATTTTTGCACTTAGTAGAAAATGGACGCTAATCTTACATTTGTGGCCACGAGTAGAGAGTGGACACTAATATCATATTTCTCGCCACTAGTAGACAGTGAACACAAATATCACATTTGTTGCCACTAGTAGAAAGCGGACACTCATATCACATATGTTGCTACTAGTAGAAAGTGGACACTAATATCACATTTGCTGCCACCAGTAGAAAGTAGACAATAATATCACATTTGTTTCCACTAGTAGAAAGTAGACACTAATATTATATTTGTTGCCATTAGTATAAAGTGGACACTTATATCACATCTGTTGCCCCTAGTAGAAACTGTACACTCATATCACATTTGTTGCCACTAGTGGAAAGGGGACATTAATATTACATTTCTTGCCACTAGTAGAAAGTAGTCGCTAATATTACATTTTTTCCACTAGTAGTAAGTGGACACTAATATTAAATTTGTTTCCATAAGAAGAAAGTGGACACTAATATCACATTTGTTACCACTTGTAGACAGTGGACACTAATATTACATTTGTTGCCACCAGTAGAAAGTGGACACTAATATGACATCTGTTGCCACAAGTAGACAGTGGACACTAATATCACATTTTTTGCCACTAGTAGAAATTGAATAGTAATATCACATTGATTGCAACTAGTAGTCAATGGACACTAATATCAAATTTGTTTTCATTAGTAGAAAGTGGGCATTACTATTACATTTTCCACTAATAGAAAATGGACACTAATATTATATTTGTTGCAACTAGTAGAAAGCGAACACTAATATCACATTTTTTGCCATAAGTAGAAAGTGGACACTAATATTACATTTGTTGCCACTAGTAGAAAATGGACACTAATATCAGATATGTTGTCCCTAGTAGACAGTGAACACAAATACCACATCTGTTGCCACTAGTAGACAGTAAACACTAATATCACATTTGTTTCCACTTGTAGAAAGTGGACACTAATATTACATTTGTTACCACTAGTAGAAAGTATACGCTAATATTACATTTGTTTCAGCTAGTAGACAGTGAACACTAATATCACATTTCTTGCCACTAGTGGAAATTGGACACTAATATCATATCTGTCTCCACTAGTAGACAGTGAACACTAATATCATATTAGTTTCCACTAGTATACAGTGGACAATATCACATTTTTTGCCACTATTTAATAAGCAATATAGAGACAGAGATATGATACAAATTCTTTATATATGTATGATACCTCTATCTATCTATCTATCTATCTATCTATCTATCTATATACAATTAAAAGTCACAATGTTTTCGTAGTTTACCTATTCCATTTTGTATCAACCAATTACATGTTTGTATTTGCTTATGAAGAGACAGGATAAGGTAGTAATTTTTACAATGTCAATACTCAAATTCGAATACTAAGTAAGTCTTAAGGATTTCTTTAACTGAGTACGTATTCTATAAAATTAAAGGAATTTACATAAGAGTATATAAATCATATATATATATATATATATATATATATATATATATATATATATATATATATATATATATATATATATATATATATGAAATTAAATGATAAGAGATAAAAGTTACATAGAACTCTGCTGTATCAGGAGATCAATAAGGACGAAAATGAGAATAGTGTTTGAAAGAATATCTTTAGGTTATGGCATTTCGAATCTAAATGCTTCTCATCAGAAGAGGAAAAAAAACTGTTAACCGGGTAGTACTTTTACTATCTTGATAGGTTTGCTTTATTAAATATATTTTTCTCAGGATCATTTATTATATATATATATATATATATATATATATATATATATATATATATATATATAATATTTTCACAAAATCACAATAATCAAATGAAAAAATTAGAGTATAAATTATCTATAACGATTATTAAAACCAAAACTACTTCTATTTCTCTTATTTAGGTTATTATTTATTTTCTATATGTTAAATAGAAATGTGTTCTTATATGTATAAATAGCGTATTTCACCGTCTGAGGAGGGGCTATTTTCGGAATAGTTTTGAATGACTTAATGTTTGAAATTGTCCGAATGGTCACTAAACAATTGTAATGAATATGAAAATACATTAATTTATTTATTACGGACTATTTTTCTCATCTTTTTTTAGTTGGTGTGAAACAGCTTTATATGTCCCAACTATATTTGTTGTGAAACAGCAACTGAAAAAGATGAGGATAAATAGTCCACAATAAATAAGTTAATAAATAATACTCATCTCAATAATGACTTCCAATTAAATAATACATATGAAAATACATAATCTAATGTTCTCATTTTTATTTTATTGTCTTGATTTTGTGAAAATATTATTTGCCTGTTCGATTATAAAACCTGATAATCATGAAGATTAATAATTGAGTTAATTTATTTTGACTTTAATTTTTAGTTGTATATGAACATTACCGAATTTTGATATATTTTAATATATCAAAATTTTGGTTAAAAAATATTAATAAGGTGTATATATATATATATATATATATATATATATATATATATATATATATATATATATATATATATATACACACACAAGCAGTTCAGCCCAGCTTTGCTCGGGCCCTATGTACTGTTTATAACTTGCCCTACATGTGAATACATTTTATGTAAGATTTCAAATGTTTACACCAAAATTTGTCTGAGTAATTTCGTAGACACCACAGAGGTATTTTTTTTTTAAACTTTGACTCCAATTTTGACCCCTTAACATTTATATCCAAGTTACCTACATCTAAAATTTTAAGTCTTTAGACCCAAAATTGGCAGAGGAATTTAGTAGAATCTGCAAAGGTCAACTCTTTCAACTTTGATCTTTTGGCAGACAAATTTTCGCCCAAAAACTGATTAAAATGCTTGCCGCATGTCTGAATACCCGTTATATATAAATCTCAAATGCTTAGATCCAAAATTGGCTGAGTAGTTTGCTAGAAACCGCAAAGGTCAAATCTTTTGAAATTTGTCCCCTTGGCAGCCAAATTTTCGGCCAAAAAACGATTAAAAATCTTTCCCTATGTTGAATACAACTTTATACAAAATTTCAAATCTTTAGACCTAAAATTGGCTGAGTAATTTAGTAGAGACCGTAGAGGTCAACATTTTTTTAAACTTTGACCCCAATTTTGATCCCTTAACATTTATAGTTTCGGACTGAAATAAAATTAAAAAGTCTAATCCATTTCCAAGTAACCTACATCTAAAATTTCATGTGTTTACACCCGAAATTGGCGGAGGAGTTTGGTAGAGTTTTCAAAGGTCAAATCGTTGAACTTTGCTCCCTTGACAGCCAAATTTCTGGTCGAAAACCGATTAAAAGGATTTTCCCAAATCTCAATACTCCTTTTGTCAAATCTCGAATTTGTAGACTGAAAATTGACAGTTATTTGGTAGGAAAATGTACACACACATACACACACAAGCAAACACACACACACACACACACATTTTCACTTTTATAGATATATAGATAAAACTGAAATTGTGTGTATGTCTATGTGTGTACATTTCCCTACCAAACTGCTCTGTTAATTTTTAGTCTACAGACGCGGAGTAAGGAATATTGAGATTCTTTTAAATCGGTTTTTGGACAGAAATTTGGCTATCAAGGGGTCAAAGTTCAACGATTTGACCTTTGAAAACTCTACCAAACTCTTCTGCCAATTTTGAGTCTAAACACTTAAAATGTTAGGTGTAGGTTATTTGGACATCGATCGAACTTTTTAATTTGATTTGAGCCCAAAACAATAAATGTTAAGGGGTCAAAATTGAGGTCAAAGTTTAAAAAAAAGTTGACCTCTACGGTCTCTGCTAAATTACTCAGCCAATTTTAGGTTTAAAGATTTGAAATTTTGTATAAAGTTGTATTCAACATAAGGAAAGATTTTTAATCGTTTTTTGGCCGAAAATTTGGCGGCCAAGGGGAAAAATTTCAAAAGATTTGACCTTTGCGGTTTCTAGCAAACTACTCAGGCAATTTTGGGTCTAAGCATTTGAGATTTATATATAACGGGTATTCAGACATGCGGCAAGCATTTCAATCAGTTTTTGGGGCGAAAATTTGTCTGCCAAAAGTGACTTGGATATAAATGTTAAGGGGTCAAAATTGGAGTCAAAGTTTAAAAAAAAATACCTCTGTGGTGTCTACGAAATTACTGACAAATTTTGGTCTAAACATTTGAAATTTTACATAAAATGTATTCACATGTAGGGCAAGTTATAAACAGTACATAGGTCCCGAGCAAAGCTGGGCTGAACTGGGTCTAAACATTTGAAATTTTACATAAAGGCTATTCAGACATGCAGCAAGCTTTTTAGTCAGTTTTTGGGCGAAAATTTGTCTGCCAAGAGGTCAAAGTTGAAAAGTTGACCTGACAGATGCTACCAAACTCCTACACCAATTTTGGGTCTAAAGAGTTAAAGTTTTAGATGTAGGTTACCTAGACATGAGTCAAGCGTTTTAATATTTATATACATATGCATACAAATTTATGAACAGTACATAGGGCCCGGGCAAAGCCGGGTTGAACTGCTAGTAAACGATAAGACTTCGGTTTTTATTCAAAGCAAATCATTTTTGCTTTAAATCTATTTCTAATTTGTTCTTAAATAAAAAATAATAAGTAAATACATTCGTCGTAGTTATATACAAATATTAAGTAAGGTATATTCTTTACGAAATTTCACAAATATCTTCTTTGTGCTTGTTATAAAGTGATAGAATTAGTGATGAACTAGTATAGAATGAAATAAACTTTGACATACGCGTAACCCATTTTGTCACAACCACTACTATTATTTCGCCTACTTTGATCTCATTCAAACCTATCTGCTAAGCCATTCGTCTTGCATGACTACAAATTAATGAGTGTCTTTACTCTTCTATTATCCTTTCTGTATGCACTAGAAGTTCTCACACAGATCATCATCAGCAAAGATTACTTGCTGATAATAACCAATGATGTTCCCAGAAGTCTCTTCAGATTTCTAGAACTCTCCACCTCTTCTGGTAACCTTTGCAAATGACTTTGCATTATCGCAACAGCCGCTTACCATTGATTTTTCGAATGACGATTGGTCTTCACTGGAATTTGGACGACAATAAGCCTCCACAAGGTCCTAGAACTCTCCACACTCAGCTGGTAAAGGTCTGGTCAGTGTCCTCCCACCTCTGTCCTTTTAACCTAATGCAACACTTCAAAGGCCAGCAATGATCAAGATCTTTCTGATTCCCTCTCTTCTGATCTTGAGAACATGGTGCAATGGGGGAAAAGGTGGTTGGTTAATTTTAATGCATCGAAAACCAAGCTTCTCTCCTTTCATCATAATGACTCTGATTCCCGCTATGCCCCAACTGAAATGAATGGCTCTCCTCTTGGGGAAGCACGATATCTTGACAAGCTTCGGGGACTGTCCTTCAGTCTTGATCTAAAATGGAACACATACATCAAATCTGTTGTCAAGATCGCTGGATAAATGGTTGGACCATTCTACCACTTCAGAAGGTATCTCACTACCAATGCAAACCTCTATCTGTATAAGAGCTAGGTACGGCCTAAAATGGAGTACTGTTGCCACATTTGGGCAGGAGCTGCTCAGCACACTCTATCTTGCTTTATTAGAGTTCAAAACTGGCTTTGAAACCTAGTAGGTGACGCCTTTTTCTCTTCCTTGCAACTTCTTTCCCACAGAAAAGACATCGCAAGCCTGTCTCTGCTCTGTCGCTATTTTCATGGCAAGTGCTTGACTGAACTCCAATCTATGGTATCTCCTTGCCAAACTTTCACAAAAAACACTCGACTAGCTACAACCAATATATATGATTTCCACCACTCTCTATCTGTGGCTAAATTTAAATGCAGATTCCATGAACAAAACTTCTTTCCCAGAACTGCCTACCTTTGGAACACTGTTCTGCTGAACTGCTTCCCGGCTGAATATAACATGGTCGCCTTCAAATTCAATGTAAACAAGTTATTGTTAAAACATCCTCATAAATAATCAAATTCTACCCAATTCACACCATTTGTGATTACTAAACTATCACCTTACATTAATTAAGTAACCTTCAGACCTTGATAAATGGTGACTCTCCCCCCCCCCAAAAAAAAAAAAAATTTTTTTTAACTCTTTGATTTCATAACTATTTTACATGGTATCAACTGAGGTTGATGACTTTTCTTTTGAAGGTGCATAATTTATAGAATTGCTTGCAGCTCTAATTCTTTTGGGTTTATTTGGTGTTCCTTTCAACTTTTTATTTTATTTCTGTTGCAGTTTCCATGTTTGTAGTTTCTATGGATTAGTTTTTGCATTCAAAGATTTTCCTTATGATTTCAATTGTTACTCTTTTTACACGTTGTTTCAGGACTAGTTTTGTTTCTTAGTGTTCCTACAATTATTAATATTATATCGAATTTCTTCATGTTCCATATTCCTTTTAGTTGTTTGACAAGTTCCGTGTGTTTGTTTCGTTTTTCCTTCTCTAATCTAATCTACGGCAAGATCTACAATTTGACGTTTTCTTCTAGGGTGTGTGCCATTGCCTTAGATATATGCTCATTCGTTTTTCCCATGTGCCTGTTGTAGAGCGTGGTGTCATCAGCAAATCTCAGCATCTCAGAGACAATCATCAATTTTATGAATATCAAGAATAATAAAGGTCCAAGGTTCGACTATTGAGGTACACCTGCATTTATATCATATTATTTTTATATACAACCGTCAAGGACAACCTGGATTCTTCTTTTATTTAAGAAGGATTTAATTATGTTAAGTATTCATCCAGTAGTATCATATGATCTTATTTTCCTGAGACCATCGTGCTATACCCTGTAAGAAGCCTTAGATATATCTAGGGCTACTGCCCTACTTTCCCCTGCTTTATCCAATGCATGGTATATACGTTTAGAGATTACATTTATAATATCTACAGTGGAACGGGCTTGCCTAAATCCATATTGCTGTAAGGTGGTGGCTTAGAGCTTGATTAATCATAGACTCAAATATCTTGGCAAAGAGAGGTAGGAGGCTAATGAGGGGATAATTTAATGGGTCAGTTCTTCTGCCAGAATTCTTGTAAACTGATACTATGGAAACAGTTTCCCATCAGTCAGGAAAGCAAGATTCGTTAAAGCATTTGTTGAAAAGTTTGGAGAGAACTGGAACAACTTCAGTGGTGCATTTTTTTAATAGTACAGCCGGGATGAAATCAGGTCTACATGCTTTTGAGATTTCTAGGTTTTTTATGATATCATGCATTTGAGAAGGGGTGGTTTTCAAATCATCTATTATTGTTTCTGTTCACAAAGGAAAATCAGGAAGGGAGAGCTTTTCTGGGTTCAATGTAGAGTTTGAACAAACTGACTGCCAAGCATGTTAGCCTTCTCGGTTGCTGTGCAAGAAACCTCATGATTGTTGGATCATGGTGGAATTGTTGATTGTCCATTTCTTTACTACACTGTTGTAGATTTTTCTAATTTCTGCGCTTCAATTCATTTTCTCGTGGTTTTGGTGTATTCTCTCTTGGCTGTCGCTATTGGCTTTCTTACAATTACTTCTAGCTTCTACATACTTTTGTATGTTTATACTGGACTTATGTCAGATAAATATGTGGTGTGCATGCTGCCTTTGAGCAATGGCAGCTGCGCAAGCAGAAATAAATCATTGAGGAGACTGGGGTTTTCTATAGAACTTCTGTGTGTGAACATGTGCTTCAATTGCCGCTTTGAACCATTTAGTGGTCTCATTTGCAGATTGTTCTCCAGAAAAAGAAAAGATATTTCCCCATGAGGCATCTCTGATAAAATCCCTGATGGCTTCTCAGTCAGCCTTCTTATAGTACCTTGTCATTTTTAGCAGTGGCTCTTCAGTTTTGGGTTGAGAGTTTAGGGTGATTTCTACCTTTATCACAGTGTGATCAACATCCCGGAGTTGACTATGCATATTCATTACACAATCATCGGAAACTATGGTCAGAAACAGATATAGAAGTGAGGCTTGTTGATCTTGTCGATCTGAGAGATGAATCAAAGATGTAACCGTCTGTGATAAGGAATGAGATATAGAGGAGCTATGTGGCGTGCTACCAGCTGCGTAAAAAAAAAACCAAGCCAATTACTGTGGTGGACATTAAAGTCACCAAATACATGTACTTACACACTAGTATCAATGGAGAGTGCTGTATCTATGCTGTCAGAGACTTGGTTGATGAGGGTGCAGTCTTGAGTCGAGGAAGATCTGTAGAGAAAATATAAGTAGCTAACGCTATGTTGCACATTAAGTCTAAAGCACATGAAGGCCTGGTTGTCTGATTCTAGTTTTTATTCTCTAGTCAAGGGGAGGGTGTTTCAATTAAAAACTCCAAGTCCTTGCATATGTCTGTCTGAGAGATAACCAGGCATATTAAAGTTGTTAGAGAGGATGGAGAAGTGTAGATTAATTTAACTTTGTGCCAAGATATTCGGAGAGTTTCTTAGGAGAAATAATTCGACATCATCTTAATTAGTTCTAAGCCAGCAGATATTTGTGAATGCAAGCCTCAAGGGAGGAGGCGAAGTATTTTTGTTTGAATTTAAGCCTGGTTTAATCGTAATTTTTGATTGAACTGCCATTTTGTTTTATTTAAGTTTCAGTTTAGGGTGAGGGATGCTGGACAAAGTGGTTGTATAGAATACCAAACATACAACACAAGCAGATTATCAGCCGACTATTCATCTGTAGGATTGTGACCTCAGAAAAGCTTACCAAAGATGGATGCAGAGTCCCTCTCCATACATGACATAGCACTACGACTATTCCGATATTGTACAGCTGTAAACTGAAACATGATGGAGCAGCTGGCTAATAAGCAAAGAAGGAGTATAAAAGTCAGGTGGTAGGCAGAGCTTGTACAAGTTTTCATAACATTGTTTACTCGAATCACAGACTTGTTTGTGTTCGGGAAAATTTAGATAGTCCAAAGTCTTGGTTGGCTAATTACTGGAAGTTTAGCATGTCATTGTTTAATGTGGCAGTCTACTATAATGGGATATGACTAACCTTACAGCGGGAATTGATGGAGGCTGTACTTGGGAATAAGCGGTGGGACAAAATTAATGGACTCATAAGGTCCTTTTCTGCCGACTGTAGCAGACGACTCCATTTAGAATCTAGTGCAACTGAAGCGACACTAGAGTTTAGATTAGACCGGGTAGAGGAGGAGGAGGAGGAGGAGGGAGATAGTGCTAATGTTAATATAATCAAGGCACAACTTGCCTACTTGATGGAAAGGAACACCATGATCTAGCGATTAGGGTTGGATTAAAGAAAATGCCCTAGAGGGCGACAAACATTGCTGCTGATTGTGTGGTGTTTTGGCATGTGGTTGATCAGCACATTGCACATGTTACATTGTTTGATGAACAAACCATGGACACAATTTCTTCCAGAGAATGCGATCTGTCATTTGAACAGTTTGATGCCTATTTCATTGACTTTTCTCATCTTTTAGCAACCGAAAGAGCTAGAAGTAAATGTAGTATAATGGAGGATGAAGTCATTAAAGCTTGAAAGTGCTAACAAGGGATCGATCGCCTGCCTTATGAAGGGTATTTTAGAATGTCGCACGTTTTTGTTTCCTTGCTAACAGTTTTATTTAATTTATAGTTTAGGAACGATTCAATCCCCAAGTATTTTTGCCGTGGACATTCCTGAAGCTGTTACACAAAAAGAAAGATAGTGGAGATAATGATCGTACCTGAACGATGTTTAATGCTGAGTTAAAGATTTGGGCCAAAATTCTTGCAGTTTGTTCTGGCTGATCTGATTAGCTCCACACCAACTTATGACGTGAAGAGCAGGACAATTCAGGATAACCTACATTCGATGTGCTTGATCATAGAAGAAGTCGACTCAGCCCGTGCTGATCAATTTAGATCAATCCAAAGCCTTTAATATGTTGGAACATTGTTACTGTGGGGGCTATTTTATCAGCAGCTGATTTTCGCCCACAATTTTGCTAGAGGATTCACCTTTTTAATGTCAACCCCAGTATTTTGGTAGAAGTAAATTGGAAAGGATTGAAGCCCTTTAGTTTATTCCAATCCATTCATTACGGTTAACCATTATCATTGATGCTCTGTGTGCTGGCGTTGGAGCGTTTCCTTCATAGGCTATGGGTGAATCCGGTTCTACATTTTGCCAGGTGCTTCTACCACAGTAAAGTACTCACCCTATGCTGACGATGTAACAGGGTTTGTAATATTATTTAATAATAATATTTTAATAAACAATGTCGATATTAGTGTTATCGGCACAGAAATAAGATTGTATGAAACGATAACATGGGCCAAAATCAACTGAAACAAATCCTTTGGTTTGCACATTAGTGCCTGGAAGGAAGTCTCCCTTCAGCTGCCCTTTAGCTGGACTGATGAGCCATGCAAGATACTAGGCATCTGATTCAGTCCTGATCTTCAGCTGGAGAAAAATTGGTTGGAGATCTTGAAAGCAGTGCAAGTCACAGCTAGTCTGTGGATTGGTAAAAACCTTTCATAAAAGGGAAGAGTAAAAGTGCGTGGTTTTCACGTCCATCCAATCTTCATATGCCGTCTTTCAATTCTTCCACTCCCATTGGATATGCTGTTTTATTTACAGCAGGGTGGGCTCTTTTCCAGTTCTTGTGGTTTGGGAAGATCTTCAGGGTATGTTGCGAGATCTATTATCTTCATCCTTCTGAAGGCGGTCTGAGTATGCCATGTGTTGAAGCTCATCAACACACACTTCAGCTCTATTACCTAAATCGAATATGAACCAAAGTTGAGAGAAGCTGACTTCTGGAAAGAAGACCAAGAAAGCCTTTCTGACTTTGAGAAGTGTGGACTTGGGCGAAAGGGAAGCACACAGAAATCAGTACTTCTTCCATAACATTTTGCTTTGAAGGATGTAAGAATGTCTCTCTGACATCATGCTGTTGTCCCGAAAGACATTATATCATGTGTTAGTGAGGGGATTCGTTAGGTATGATATGATTGAGAGGATCACTTTGACAAAGCGTAGTGTTGCTCAATCTGGCCTTGGACATCTGGGTCAGAGTATCTCACTAACAACAAGGCAACTTTGGCTTAGCTTTGCTGGTGATCAGAAATACGCTCTATGTTTGCAAGAGATTTCACTCAATCCGTTTATTTGTAAAGAGTGTGGTAAGGAGAACGAGATTTATGCCATGCCTTTTATTGTTGTATCGTTGTGCCACTGATTGAGTTTGTTGTAGGCCTCATGTCCTGAAGGTATCATCTTTTAACCTGGAACCCATCAATGTTTAACACACAATTGGGCCCAGAAAACTAATGGACTTAAAAGATAATTGTTTCTGATCTTGCTAGCGGTGATGAGTGGTGTGATCTGGAAGATTTTCATGAAAGTGGTCGATGAAGCTGCGGACTTTGTTTTTCTTGATCTTATTAGAGTTAATAGGGTTAAACTCTCTTTGTCTGACTTTGTCACACATATTTTTCACATAAGTTGGGTAAGATTTGAGTGATATTTGAACGTGCCTTAGGCAAGAGGACTTTGACTTCTGCAAACAAACGTCAGCCTTGACCCTTTTTCCAAAGTCGACTGCTAGTCAAGTCTAAGTTCAGTTTAGGGTTCATTTTTTAGGCATTTTATCTTCATAACTTAGCTAGTGTTTGAGAGTGATCATTAGGCCCCAGTTTTAGTTTGACTATTTTATTTTCTTAATTCCCCATTCCAGACCTCAACTGAAAGATCCATTGAATTGCTAGAAGATGCGAGTTCCCTTTCTGTGTTTTTTGTAAGAGGTTTTTAGGTAATAAAGCGTTCAGACCTGCATCATTTTTTCGATAAGCCTATCGAGTTATCTGTCAAAGTTTAGTAATGGGGCGTCTTTTTACTAACATATTTTATTTTTGTATATAAAATTTGAATACGCCCAATCCCCTCAGTTGTATATTATATAAAAATATGGGTTGGTTATGGTATAATGTTTTTATGGTGATCGATGAAGAATGTATATGCTGATAGATGTATAGTATGACTGTGGTATTGTGGTGAGAGTAGAGTGAAAGTAGGAACTAGCGAGGTTAACTCAGTTAGCATTAGTTTATCATGATCGGTCTTTTCCTCAATCCCTAATTTTTTTGGTCTTGTGCCTATTTTCTTTTTTTTTAAGAATTTTGCATTTTTATTGAAAATAATAATGTTATTCGTTTTTTGAATGTTGCTTTGTCCAACTGACTTTGTTGTCAGTTGGGAGAAGTAGTATTTGTCTTTGCTTTAATTGAATTAAATTATTTTTTTAGTTCCTTGCATCAAGTGGCTTCATGGGATGTCTGGAACAATTTCCATTTAAAAAATAAAATAAAATAATGACGTGAAACACATCTTGCAAAAGTGTTCAAGGCAGTTGATTAATTGCTGTGTCCAATCAAATATATATATTATTCTCAAAGTTATAACAAATCCAAAATTACATTGGGTTTCGTGTCCCAAAGAGAGAATCGTCATAGGTTGTGGTTTAGTTCATATCAAATAAGCAACATTTGACAACTGACTTATCAATGCAAGATAGCTCGGTGGTTTTGCTTTGTTAATAAGGCAATTGGGTTTCGAATCACACTTCCAAGCAACCATCTGTTTCTAGTCACATTGAAATGTCAGGACACAGCGAAACAGCTGTCTGTGGATGAACATATATAAAATGAAATGAAAATCAACTTCTCAAAATTAGAACAGAGTCGAATCAAGACAGCAGACCATGCGTAGCTTGATATCCTTCCAGATTGAACAGCAGAACAATAACAACATTAAGACCTTGTAATTCTTTTTATTATTCTCTTTTATATATATATATATATATATATATATATATATATATATATATATATATATATATATCCACTTTGATCTTCCAAACCATTTATTTCAGTTTTGACCCAACCTCTTTGTTCCCTTTGGGTGACATCACAGTCGCACTCCTATGACCCACGGGGTTATATGCAGTTTCTAATTCATAAAAGTTTAGGTTTTGATTGACAAGTTCCCAAAACAAACGTCAATATAAGCTTTTGACCTTTTAATTCCTAAGACTACATAGTTTTTTTTTTTTTCAACCAGCTGAACTCTTTAATAGTATTTTGCACAAGATTTTTATGCTAGCCACATAAAAAAAACTAAATCTAATTTTTACTTTTCAGCCAATGTCTATTCAGCAAATATGGCTATACTTTATTAAATTTCTTAAAATCTACTTTAATTTATCTTCTAATATATTAATAGACAAAGTTATTTTCCCCTCCCAATTAGACATCAAAGGACTATAAACAAGTGCTACACATAATTCCAATACAATTACGCTTCCACACTCTGATGCATTTTTCTGGAAATTGTTGGTCATTTTCATTTATTTTATTATTTCCTATTTTGATTCTGAGCGCACTGACCTTTTCAAACAAGTCATACTTCGTGGAGGTAAGAGTATATTTCACTCAGTTAAAAAAAATCTACTCCCCCCCCCCCCCAATATCCACGTGTGTAAATCTACTTTGTTGGATCCACTACTCAAAAAAAGATCATTGTTTTATTTATTCATTCTATGATATTATCTTTCACCATTTACAGCTGCTCCAAGTAAATAATCACTGCTCCCTTCCATTAAATAAAAAACAAAGAAACATAACCTCCTGATAGAAGACTGGGTACATATAAAAAATAGATACCTTGGTCATTGTTTTCCATGCTCAGAAAAGTAATTTTTAAAATGGAACAATATAATTCGTTCTATGATTATTGCAGCTATGTGGGAAAACAAATGTCTGGCCATAAAATCAGCCAATATCACTTGTGAAATGATCAACTTGTTGTCTGCTAGATTTTTTAATTGATTATTAAACTAAATCGACTCATTATATAATGTAAAAATGTTCATAATTAATGATGAATAGATTTTTATTTTATCGTAAAAGTTTATCTCTTTCGATTCAAAAATGCTTATTGGGTCAGGCGTTGCTTTTTATAATGAGCATAGTTGTTTTTTGTTTGTTATCTACTTAAATAGATATTGTTTAAAAAAAAAAAATTTAAAGCTTTAAAATATTTTCAGGGATTGTAGTTTAGATTTCTAAATGTAGAACTAAATTGACTTATGATGCCAGTAGGTTTTGTTCATATCATTTGCAGATGCGTCCAAGACAATCAGTTCAGCAGAGCTTTGGTCATCTAGTTTAATCTAATCCACCCGCCCAGGCTTTACCTTTTCTCTTTGAGAAGGATTTAGTTTATTGCTAACTGCCTGAGGTGGCCCCATCTGCATTTCCAGATGGAGCTGCGCAGGCATTTTTGTTGGCCAAACTCAGTTAAAAATATCCCCCCCCCAATATCCACGTGTGTAAATCTACTTCGTTGGATCCACTACTCAAAAAAAGATCATTGTTTTATTTATTCATTCTATATTATCTTTCACCATTTACAGCTGCTCCAAGTAAATAATCACTGCTCCCTTTCATTAAATAAATAAAAATAACCCTAAGAAACACAGTCTCCTGATAGAAAATTGGGTACATATAAAAAATAGATACCATGGTCATTGTTTTCCATGCTCATAAAAGTAATTTTTAAAATGGAACAATATAATTCGTTCCATGGTTATTGCAACTATGTGGGAAAACATGCCTGGCCATAAAATCAGCCGCTATCACGATTTTGTGAAATGATCAACTTGTTTTCTGCTAGATTTTGTCTTGTATGTTTTTAATTGATTATTAAACTGAATCGACTCATTATATAATGTAAAAATGTTCATAATTGATGATGAATAGATTTTTATTTTATCGTAAAAGTTTATCTCTTTCGATTCAAAAATGCTTATTGGGTCAGGCGTTGCTTTTTATAATGGCCATAGTTGTTAATTAGCTACTTAAATGGACTTTCTTTAAAAGATAAAAATTTAAAACTTTACTAAAATATTTTCAGAAATTATAATTTAGATTTCTAAATGTATAACTAAATTACCTTACTTATAATCATGCCAGCCATTACCTGCCAGCCATTACTTGCCAGCCATTACTTGAGATAGAGGAAGGGGGGAGGGAAAGGGGAGACCAGCTCCCGAGAGGTGGGAAATGGGAGCTGGATAGTAACTGTTGGTATGAAGGGTTGCCCCTACATTGACCAAGGTCAGATATGTGGGGTTACCCCCACATATGGTCTTAGCTCGTCTTAGCTTGCAGCATCTGTCTGACTTTGATCTTGTCGCCCAGGCCCCGAATGGCGTGGGCCAGGGATTCGATTTGACTTTTGCTTTTTTTATACCAAAAAACGAAAGCAATATGCGGCGATCCCAAAAATGTCGAATATTTAACGTTTCAAAGTTGGGCAAATTAAATAGACGGGTGACCCCCATTCGTAACTCGTAGATATTATGATTTTGACGTGATATAAAAAGTTTTAAAAATGAGCGATTGCTTTGAGAAGCCGCCGAAAAAAATCCTTTTGCGGACATACACAAAAAGCGAACATACATACATACGCACATTTTCGCTTTTATATATATACATTAGAGATTAGGAGAATTAATACTGGGGTATATTCTTTCAGTCTGATGACATGCCCTATGACGTCCAAACGTGATGGTTTTACTTCACATTTCATGCTTTGTTTTTTTTTGTGGAGTTCTCTATTTATAATTTTATTTGATAGCGTGAAGTTTGTTGCATATATTGTCTTTTTTTTGCTATGAAAATCTGATGAATTGATAAAACTGTTTCAGCAAAAACTTTCTGAAACACTGAAAAAACTCTTCTTTCTTTCATAGTGTACATAAAATCAGCAGATATCTCTTGACTAACCTTACAAACGGCAAAATTCCATCCCTTCACTGTAGAAATCCCTAAAAACCTTCTAATCTAATATTTATTTCTCCTGGACTTCTCGATTTTGGAATCCCCTCCCTGTTTCCTGCTTCCCTGACTGTACTGACATGCAGAAGTTTAAATGCAATGTGAATAGACATCTTGTTACTCAACTTCCCCAAATTCCCTGTTAGACATGATTCCAAATAGTAGCCCCTTATCATCAAGTAACAATAATGTCCATTATTCAACAGAAACACTCACAAACCTTTCAAAGTAAAAAAAAAATCGGTGTTCACAAATAAAATGCGTCCTTTTTGTTGTTTCTTATTCTGGGAGTCAAATCTATTTAATTCAATTGAGGTTAGCATTTGATCACGTTGACACACTGTTCCTCATTAGATCACTGAAGTTAAGCAATGCTGAGCCTGGTCAGTACCAGATGGGTGGCCAATTTGGGAATTCCAGGCGCTGTATATAGGAGGACATCAGCACCTTCCTGCAAGAGTTGCAAAAATCTAACGTCATCATCTCCCCTGATGAGGATATACATGCTTGTGTATTTCATCCATCCATCCATAGCCCTTGAGCCTCTGGAGAGGCATAGGCCATCTACAACTTTGTAAATACAGTGCCTAACCTTCCCAAATGGTCACCCATCTGGTACTGGCCAGGCTCAACATTGCTTAACTTCGGTGATCTGGCGAGAACCGGTGTGTCAACATGATTATGCCGTACTTGTGAATTTCATATTCCCATGAAACTTCCTCTTTTAGTGGAAGTCGGTTAAACCCGCATAGAGTTAATGCCATTTCCATTCCATGTTATCATTTAACATTTTAAAACTTTTTTCTTCATCAAACTTTGTTATCACAATGTTTCGACCATTTTGCCCTCTGACCTTCTTCATATTATTTGTGTCTGACTGAGTATCCATCATGGAATTTTGAACTTAAAATTTCATTGAAGCCATTAGGCACACTATTCCCATTCCATTGTGACATTCGTTCAGTTTGTGCACACTATAAACTATAAATAGATATAAAATCCGGGGAAAGGAAGTGAAGCCGTCACACTAAGAACAGGGTTATGCTCGCTGACAGACGCGACAATTTTGAAGATGGGCAAACAATATAAGCTAAGTTAATTTAACAAATCCTAATATTACCAAAATGGCAACTGCTTTTTTTTTTTTTTTTTTTTTTTCTTAATTTTGACTAATGTATTTTAACTATATGCGCATATATTGTCTTTAACTCTTTGCTTCCATGCGAGTCGTTTCTTCTATTACTTTATTTTTTATTTATTTATTCATTTTGTTTATTTATTTCTCTTTTTGCTTTTACCAACTGTGTATACCTTCTCTTTAAATGTATATATTTAATGCATTTTAATTACATATGCGTAAAAATGGTCTCTAACACTTCAGTCCCACGCGAGCCGTTTTTATGGTCAGAAGAACTCTACTCGATAACGAATAGCCTATGCAAGAATATAGAAGAGCTAGGACCACCTTTCTTTCTACTATAGAAGACAGAAGAACTTTATTTAAGTAGTATACTTAATATATGCAATCACCGTACGCTTGCTTGTATTAAAGTGTCCTCCATGATACCCATACCATACCAAACCACTGCACGTGGCTCATAATTTGGCACTATATTTGTAACTGCAATATACATAATCCCAGCTGTGATACTAGGGCTAATTTTCTGAGTAGATGCAACACTCTGCGCCTGACCTTAATGACTACAATTCCAAATCCCAACGAACTAGCTGTCCCTATAACTGAGAGGGAAAAACCTAATAGCTAGCTACGAAATCTTATACATTTTACCTCCAAGACGACTGCGTTTGTCTTACCTGCATGCATAAAAAAAAAAAAAAAAAAAAAATTTCCTCCCTTCTTCAAACTAAACCTTACCTGTAACTCAAAAATCCTAATGGAAATCCATCTGTAAATAAATAACCCCTCTTCTCTTGAACGCTAACAATCTACTCCTTCCAACCTATCCGGCACTAAACTCCCACATTGCTCCGCATCTGTAGTGGAATCGCTAACTTCCAGCCCCTAATCCCTCACATGCAAACTGTTTTAATAGCCATCACTAAACATCTATACATTTCTACCTCTAAGGCATGCATTACAGCTCATTCCTATCCAGTAAGGGACTTAACAGCCTATGCACACAAAGGCAGGTACTTAACAGCCAAAGTACTCAGAAACAAAGCGATATGCACTACACAACTGTCTCCTCGAGTTTTGCAATGATTAATTACGTTATTGAAACGACACTCCTTGTTATGCAAAACGCCCCATGACTCTTACTAAAAAATACCTACAACTTCAACTCTATTCGCACCTACTGAAAACCTGCCCATATATCTATTCACCTAATTACGCATGACTCAAAACTTGCTGTCTTATCCATGCTATATTGCACTTACATCTTAACCCTCCTATCATCTAAAATAGCTCGGGCACAACTCGTAGCTCAATTCTTAATACCTACTCATACTGTAACGCTATACTAGACCTAAGCTAACATTAATAAAATAAAAAAAAAGGGTAAGACTAAAATCACATTATCTCCTCCCTAACAAGCCCTCTTACAAACATAGACGCTTACACTGCATGAACTTCACCCACCCCCTTTATCCATTAACAAGTAAATAGCATGTCCCTAAATCACTTTGAGGAGTGTAACTAATCAGTAGAGATATAATCCCCCACAAACTAACCCAGTAACACTAACAACGCGGGGTCGCAGAAATACCTGGATTAGAACCTAGGTGCGGAGAAAACCCTCTCAGGGCTGACGGACCCAGTAGGTCTTCCCAGATCATCCGTCTAGGAGAAGGAAAACTCTGAAACTAAACCAAAGGGGAGAGAGGCCTCTTCAGTCTTGGATGACAACCTTCCTAGAGCTGGTGACTCAAACAAATTCACCGGTTTGCAAACCTAAATTGCTTAAGGAGTAGATAGGCTCTGTCTATCGCCCGGCTTCCATACTCCTTCTATGCCTATTAGTCAAGCACAGAGACACTATCTCAGTGATTCGACAGAAACACCCAGCGGTAGATCTTGTTTCCTAGCTAGGGCAATGAACGCCGTTCTTCTCCATTCCCAGCATGCCCCACCCCTAAAACTGAACATTTGGGAGTGCTTGAGTATAAGATATGCCTGAGCGATTAGATTGGGTTGACCTTCTTCTAAAGGGTTGAGGGTACCGGATTGACAGTTCCTGGCTGCTGTTCCCGACTGGTAGTACAGGAGCCCTAACTCTTTGGTAGCGCTTAGAGCGGCTGCTCCATCAACAGTTGAATACTATCGGGTTGTTTGCAGTGCCATGACGTGCATGGAAAAGGACCCTGCACTCATCCCCGGTGGGCTTTCCTGAGGCCACAATCCTAATTGGAGAAAGGTCAGCTGATGGTCTACTTGTGATGCATGTCTGAAGCTCCGCATAACCTCTTGTTTAGCTCCCCCTTACCGAAACTCTTAAAAAAAAAAAATATGACGACAGTACAATCTAAAAATAAGCTTAAACCAGGATTAGGGACAAACAAATTCAACTTGCCTCCTCCCTTGAGGCTCTCATTCACAAATATCCGTGGGCTTAGAACTAACTTAGCTGATGTTGAAGTATTTCTCTTAACAAATACCCCGGATATCTTAGCACTAAGTGAGACTAACCTACACTCCTCCATTCCCTCTAACCACTTTAACATGCCTGGATATCTCCCACTCTGCCGTAAGGACTCTGACAGACATATGCACGGACTTGGAGTTTACATTCGTAATACCCTTCCCTTGACTAGAGAAACAAACCTAGAAACAGATGATCAAGCCTTTATGTGCTTTAGACTAAACATGCAACACAGTATTAGCTACTATTATTTTCTCTACCGCTCTCCCTCGACTCAGGACTGCTCCATAATAAACAAAGTATCTGACAGCATAGACACGGCACTGTCCCTCGACACTAGCGCACAAATACATGTGTTTGGCGACTTTAATGTCCACCACAAAAACTGGCTTGGATTCTCTACTCACACAGATGCAGCGGGCAGCACAACCCATAGCTTCGCTATATCTCACTCCCTATCACAAATTGTTACGTTTCCAACCCGTTTCCCTGACCAGGAAGAACAACACGCATCACTTCTAGATTTGTTTTTGACCACAGTTCCCGATGACTGCATAACGAAGGCCCACAGCCCACTCGGGAACGCTGATCATGCAGTGATAATGGTTGAAATCGCCCTAAACTCTAGACCCAAAACTGAAGAGCCAGTGCTCAAAACAACGAGATATTATAATAAGGCTGACTGGGAAGCCATCAGGGAACTAATTAGAGATGCTCCATGGAAAAATATTTTCTCTCTCCCTGCTGAACAATGTGCAAACGAGACCACTGACTGGTTCAAAACTGCAATTGAAGCGCATGTTCCCATGCGGAAATTTTATAGTAAGCCCCACTCTCCCCAATGGTTTACGTCGACTTGTGCAACTGCCATTACTCAAAAGCAGCATGCATACCGTAGGTTTAACCGACATAAGTCCAGTTCAAACAGACTGAAGTATATAGAAGCTAGAAATAACATTAAGAAAGAAATAGCGACAGCTAAGAGAGAATTTACGGAAACCACTAAAAAGCGCATCGAAGCACAAAAACTAGGAACTCGAGACTTCTGGAAAATCTACAACAGTGTAGTAAATAATGGGCAATCAACAATTCCCCCACTAACCAACAATCACGAGGTTGTCTCCTCAGCAACCGACAAGGCTAACATGCTTGCCAGTCGGTTTGCCTCAAACTCCACACTGGACCCTTCCAACCACCCCCTACCTGACTTTCCTAGGCGGACAGACGCCACACTAGACGATCTGAAAACCACCCCTACTCAGGTGCATGCTATCATAAAAAACCTTGACACCTCAAAAGCATGTGGACCCGATCTTATCCCAGCTGTGCTATTAAAAAAGTGCTCAGCCGAAGTAGCTCCAGTTCTCTCCAAACTCTACAACAAATGTCTTAATGAAGCTTGCTTTCCGGGCTGTTGGAAAACTGCTTCTGTTGTACCAGTATTCAAGAATTCTGGCGAAAGGACAGACCCATCAAATTATCGCCCCATTAGCCTCCTCCCACTTTTTGCCAAAATATTTGAGACCATAATTAACCATGCTCTAGTCCATCATCTTACAGATGCTAAACTACTGACTGACAAACAATATGGATTTAGACAAGCCCGTTCCACAGCAGACATCCTCACTGTGATCTCTGAACGTATATACCATTCACTGGACAAAGCGGGGGAAGGCAGAGCGGTAGCTCTAGATATATCTAAGGCTTTTGACAGGGTATGGCATGAAGGTCTCCTCAGTAAAATCAGATCATACGGTATCACTGGTAGAATACTTAACATAATTAAATCCTTCTTAGATAAGAGAAAAATCCAGGTAGTCCTCGACGGTCGCACATCTAAACAATATGATATAAATGCGGGAGTGCCCCAGGGTTCTATCCTTGGACCTCTGCTGTTCCTGATATTCATAAATGACCTCCCCGACAACATTGCCTCTGAGATGGGTATATATGCTGATGACACTACACTCTATGGCAGACACGACAGGAAGACGAATGAACACATTTCTAAAGAAATGGCAGAAACACTAGAGGAAGACCTCCAATCTGTAGTGGAATGGGGACAAAAGTGGTTGGTCGCGTTCAATGCTGCCAAGACTAAACTAGTTTCATTCAATAATTACAAGAAACCCTCTCTACCACCCATAGCAATGGCCAACGACTCTTTATCTGAGAGTCCATCTTTCAAACTCCTTGGCCTAATGTTCACAGGAAACATGAGTTGGAACAATTACATTGAAGTCATTGCCAGGGCCGCTGCAAGAAAGGTAGGCTCTCTCTACCGTGCTAGAAAACTACTAACACCCGAAAGTATCCTGTACCTCTATAAGGCCACCATTCGCCCATGTATGGAGTATTGCTGCCACATCTGGGCTGGTGCATCTGCTACTAGTCTCTCGCTCCTTGACAAGGTTCAAAAGAGAGTCGCAAACCTGATAGGCCCTGAACTGGCATCTAAGCTTCAGCCTCTGTCCCATCGACGAAATGTTGCATCCCTCTGCCTTTTCTACAAGTATTTTAGTGGTGAATGCTCTGACGAACTGCAATCACTTGTGCCCCCATGACGCGAGCACCCTCGACAAACCCGACAGGCTACTAGATCCCACCCCCACACTGTAGAGATCCCTAGATGTAAAAGATCTTTTTACTCCAATAGTTTCTTCCTCAGAACCGCAAGACTCTGGAATTCCATTCCAGGTCTCTGCTTCCCCAACAGTACTGACGTGCAGAAGTTCAAGTGTAACGTGAACCGACACCTTGCTGCCCAAGTCCCTACATAGTACCCCAGTAGTTGTTGCCCCTGATAGTAGCCCCCTACACCAAAGTGGCAATTTGCCTTGTTTGGGGTGAAAATGTAATAAAAAAAAAAAAAAAAAAAAAGAGTTTATCTGAACATTTTTTCTTTTTGTCCACTTGCCTGCTCGTTACTTATAGGTTCCAAAACTTGTTTTCCAAAAACACTGAAAAACACTTTTTTGGTCCTTCTGCATTTACCAACCCATGGGTTCAATAAAATTTCTCGCATGTGCTCAGCTGCTGGTGGAATTAACCAGAAACAGCCATTTGCAAAACGTTAAACTACTATGTGAAATTTATAATGGTAAACAGGAAAAACATGGAAATACAATAAATAAAATCATAAACATATATCTAACCTAACCCTAACCCTAACCTTAAACCCTAACTCCTAACCCTAAACCCTAACCTGCGCAATTAAAATTAATTTTTTATTTTTTCCAATTTATAAAAAGACTAGTCCTCATAGATTCATATCAGCTGAAAGCAGCACATATATTAAAAGCTGAGGAATGCTCAATCGACGTTTTCCAGTTATTTTTGTCAGCTGCTGAGCGAGCCCGAGCTAACTTTGTGGAAATCGCAGGTCGGTAAATGCAGAAGCACCAACTTTTCTTCCTTCCTTTGTGTACAAAACTTTCATGAAACAGATTTTATTTCCAAGAACTCCCCACTTGTGGAACATGATACTGCAGGAATGTTTCCCATGTAGACTCCATAGTCATTTTCAAATCCAATTTCAATAAATATCTGCCAAAATGTCGTGCAAATCAATCATAGTTCTCAATTCTAATCAATCAGTAATGTTCCATCACGCAACAGAAGATCTCACAAACCTTTATCCTCGAGTGTTTTTGGCTATTTTAAGTAGTTAAATGTAAAAAATAAATAAATAAATAAAAATTGGTGTTCAAGTAAAATGTGTCCTTTTTATTGTGGCTTATTCAGAGTGCCTCAGATCTATTTGATCCAATATATGTTATCGTTTAACATTTTCAGATTCTTTCCTCCATCTTAGTTGTCGTTACTACAACGTTTCGGTCGTTTTGCCCTCTGGCCTTCTTCAGATTGTTTGTGTCTAAATTGGCATCCATCATGGAATTTTTAGCCTGACCCTTTATTGGGGCCGCGGGACACACTATTCCCCATTTCATTCTCAAGAATTGTGACATTCTTTCAGTTCACTTGAATATTGTTGTTTCTATCCACTTACCTGTTGGTTACTTATAGGTTCTAAAACTATTTCACAAAATTGCACTAAACTTTGCATGAAGCATCCTTGAAATGTCAGGTATACCATAAAAAAAGTAACTATGTTGATACCACCGTTGCTACTACTAAACACAATATATTTTTATAGGCTCCCATACTAGCAAACAGAAACGTACCAAATATAGAATGTAAAAATTCTACTACTACTACTACTACTACTACTGCTGCTGCTACTACTACTACTACTACTACTACTACTACTACTACTACTACCAATAATAATAATAATAATAATAATAATAATGATGATGATGATGGTACTTTTGTAGAAAGAAACACATTTCAGCCTAAATGTTTCCGATTGTAATTTACAAAACAGATTGCAAATGGCTGAGCTGCTGCCAATTAGTCAATTAATATCAATCTATCTATCTATCTATCTATCTATACTCCTATAAATTCGTTTTTCAAGCGTGTGTATTGATATTCATATTAAAATCCCTTTCTCTATTTATTTAAAAAGAAAATACAATTTTGTTATGTTTGGGGCATGGAATTGCATTCACTAGCAGAAGATGTAGATAATTTGCATATTCTTTTAAACATTCATTTTAATTAATTCCCTAATAGTTTCCTTGGTTTTCTCATGGATGATCATCTTTAGTTAACTATTACGTGTAATTATATTAATGCAGATGTTCTACATGATTTATACTTGCATAATATTTACGTAAAAAGTTTATAGTAAACACAAAATTGTTTCCGTATATATTTATGTATACGTATATATTTTTGTTTAAAAAATTTTGCCTACCAAACTCCTCTAAGAGTTTTTGGTCTACAGACATGAAACTTCATATATAAAGTATTTGAATCCATGCGAAACTTTATATTTGGGTTTTAGCCCGGAAAAATCCGTGCAAAATTGTGTAAATTAAAAAAAATGAAATTTGCCAGGTGAAGGTCGAACACCGCCATTACGAACGCATAATGTAGTAGCTATTGGTTCATGTTTTAATTTTTAGGCTTGCAGTAAATACGCCTTCATGACCCAGTCATTGGCGGCAGAGGCAAAAATAAGTCGTAAGCTGAAGGTTAGGGTTTCGATTTTCAGTGATGGCACATGAGTCTTTTTTTTTTTTAAACTTTTTAAATCATTATATATTGCATCCAATATAATCTATAATATAAATCATTATATATTGCATCCAATATAATCTATAATATAAATCTCACCTGTTTGCTTAAATGTATGTATATATGTGTGTATATGTTTGCCTGCCTAAAACTTTTGACAGGCGAGGATTTTCACGCGATCGGTATCATTGTGAAGCCGACCCTTCGGACGACAAATACAGAAACATTGGCTAAAAGCATTAATCACTTCACCCTCAATGGGGCACTTTTTTTGCCTATGTTTGCGAAAGCTATCCTCTCTTTTCGATTGACTAGCCTTAATTTAAACCTACATCACTTCCAGTTTGGCGATGGGCGAAATAGCAAAGACGTCATGTTTTTTTTTCATGTTCTTTTCCTCCTTCGCTGTATGTGTTCGAGCCTGCTTGTCTACAACCACTTTTTTATTTTTATTTTTTCTTTTGCTCAACACACACCTCCAAACACCCGGGCAACGCCGGGAACCCAGGCTAGTCTATCTATATATCTATAAAAGTGTGTGTGTGTGTGTACATTTCCCTCCCCAATAACTCTGTCAATTTTCCTCTACAGACTCTAAATTTGATATACAGGGTAATGAGATTTGGGAAAATCTTTGTAATAAGATTTCGGCCAGAAATTTGGCAGTTAAGGGGTCAAAGTTCAACGATTTTACCTTTGAGAACTCTACCAAACCCTCCACCAATTTTGGATATAAACAATTGAAATTTTAGATGTAGGTTCCTTGGACATGGATCTAACTTAATAACTTGATTTGAGTCCAAAACAATAAATGTTAAGGGTCAAAGTTAAAAACATTTGACTTCTGTGGTCTCTACCAAATTACTCAGACAATTTCTGGTGTAAACATTTGAAATTTTACATAAAGGGTATTCAGAGATAGAATTTCTTGTCTCTAGTATTGATCTTGCAGGATGCTAGCATGTCTTCCTGCATTGTCTGTCGCAAAGGCGTAGGTATGAACTCTATTAAATGTTCTCAATGCAAACTATAGGTCCACAAGTAATGTAGTGGTTTTGCTGAGAGACTGGTAATTGACCTTTATTATATTTGTCACAGATGTTTGTATCCACTTGATGGTCAAACGCTGACACATGTAGATAGCACGCCTTCTGTGACCTGCGTGATATGTTGAATGATAGTGTTGTTATGAACATGATATCATTGCTTGGTGGTAAATTCAGAAAGTTATTGCTAATCTAGGCAGATTTCTCACAGAACTTAAAGCAAGGACTTTTTGTGAAGTGTTTGTTATACTTTAACCGTGTCGTTACATTTCAACCTCTCAGACCCACATGTTGTCTGGCACCGTCGTAGGAACAAACAAGGAAGGACATAAAAAATACGACTCACCATTTTTTTCGAGGTGAATTTCAAAAACCATTCATTCTAGTAATTTCCGACAATGTGTTTCAAAATATCATCCATGCGTCTGTTGTTAATTGCCTTTCTACTTTTTTGACCATGTGGTGCATTTTCTCTCTCGCTGCTCAAGAGTCAAAACATGTCTGATCGCTTTTTTTGTTTCACCACATGCAGTATTTTAATTTCCCTTTTCTCTCTTTCTTCTTTCCGTGCCGTCAGCGCGTGCACACTTGCTTAATTTGCATATGTGCTAAGACGGCTGCTGCTGCTGCTGCTGCTAATGTTTTTGCTAGTCAACTATTCTACGTCTGCAGCTAATTTTCTCACACGTGCACCATATGCACTTTGTTATAGTTTGAGTCTGTTTTTCTTCTTCCATATTGCATGACAGTGAAACATGGGTCTTCAAACACTTCTTATTTACAATGGCTTTGACGTAATGATCATTCGATGATCAAGTAATATGTACCAGCAAACTAGAGTAAAAAAAATCCCTTCAGATGTGCTCAATCAGAAACTTTGTATCGGCGACATTTTGGATGCCTTACACACTCAGCATTACAGATGCGTTGGCTATGTACAGCATGCCACTTTCTGCATCAATTTCATAACACACTTGGATACTCCAGACATGAAGGTATTTGGGAGACCAAAGGAAGACTTGGCTTGAGTGCATTGGAGGTGATTTGACTTCCTGCAACATGACTGATACAATCTGATTGCATGGAGAGTAGGCATAAAACATTGCCTGATGCTGTCTACCCCAGAGTCCCGGATATTCGCAGCACCTTAAATATCAAAACTGGATGATGCTAACGAAAATTGGGAACAAAAGCAGCTATGTGGAAGATTCATGAGATTGACCAGAGAAGAGACACACGGAATCACTTGCAACGAAAAGGTAGAGAAATGGAATCGCTACTGAGAGTCACATACACCAGACACAATCAGAACAAACTCTGCTAAGATAGATAAAACCCAGGAAAAACAGTAATGTAGAATTTGTGGATAAAAAAGATGCAATCGTAAATCACATAACAAATGAATGTAGCAAACTAACCCAAAAAGAACGCAACAGCACGCATGACTGTGCTGGAAAAGCAGTCAACTGGGAACTATGCAAAACCCTTTACTTTGAACATACAGAAAAAAAGGTACCGACATCAGCCGGAGAAGGTATTGTAAAATAAAGATCACAAAATTCTCTGGGGCATGGACATACACAGACAAACTTATCCAAGCAACATTGAACATGATAATAATAAACAAGAAGGACACGATAATAGAAGTAAAAAAAAACCTGCCAAATTGTAGATTTTGCCATCCTAGCAATTTACAGGGTGAAGATAAAGAAGTAGAAAACCGAAACAAGGAATATTGAAGATGAAGAAAATTACCATAATGTCAATAATTGTATGAGCATAAGGTATAATCCCAAAAACATTGAAAAAAAAAAAAAAAACAACTAGGAGAAATTGGAATAAAAGGGAAGATTGAGTTTATACAATGAATGACAATGATGAAGCAGCCAAAATCTTAAGGAAAATTCTTGCATGCAGAAACTAACCACTGAACATGGATCTACCACATGTAAATAGAAAAAAAGAATCACACATATAGAAAGAACAACACATGTTGGTACAGCAAGTGAAAACTTCTAGAAATCCATTAATTTACCCCCCCCCCCAAAAAAAAAATTTAGTCATGCACACATGCATATGATGACATTAGTTTTTGCTTGTACCACACAAAACTGTCGTGAAAGGTCAAGGAAGATAAAAAACAAAAACGAGGAGGAAGGACACTAACCAGACCTCCACTGGAAATGTGCAGAGAGTACTGGAATTTGGGAAAGGCTTAGTGCCACTGAAATTGCAGGGAAAACCAATAGTCGTACCTAACGAGAAATCAATAGTAAACGGCTGTTGCGATAATATAAAGTGATTTGAATTGGCTATTGCAAAGAGGTAAAGTGCTGGAAATCTGGGGAGACTTGTTGTCACTCAGACTCCAGGGAATTTAAGCTCCTAGTGAGTAGTAGTAGAAGTAGTAGTAGTAGTAGTAGTAGTAGTAGTAGTCCTGATTTTGTTTGATAACATCTCTCTATTCATTCTCAGAGGACTCCCTCCCAATCCCGGCTATATGCAAAAAAACAAAACAAAAACAAAACAAAACAAAACAAAACAAAAACAAAACAAAAAAAAACAAAAACAAAAACAAAAACAAAACAAAACAAGATAAAACAAAAACACACACACAAAGACAAAAAGATGCTTGGGGTTTCTACTGGACAGTTTTGGAGCCAGTTTGTCATTATTTTTTGCCTTTTTTAATTTTTTTATTTCTTTTTTTATTTTATTATTGTATTTTATTATTGTGGGAAATTTTTATGTATAATAAAAGTAAGACTATAATCACGTTTAAATAAAACCCCAACGGCGTTGGGGTTTTATTTCACGCCACTCAAGCTAGTACGTCGGGATTTCGATTTAAACTTTAAAAAGAAAGAGAAAAAAAAAAAAAAAAAAAAGAAAAAAAACCCAAACACCTGTGTATTAATTTTTTTTATTTATTTATTTTAGAAAACTTCCATCCTCGGCAAAGAAAGAGCTACGTCCCCCATCCGCTCTATCTGTTAAGAATGGCTGTCAAAATTTGCACGGGTATATTATAATGCACAAGTGCCAAAAATATATTAGAAGATACAAATTCACACGTTAAGAATAGGCGCTACCTACACAATCTTCTTATCTCCATAATAATTTTAGATTCTTTATATTTTTTAAAAAAAGTTTATCACTTGTGAATAATCACAGTGTAGTATCTGTTCTGATCCTACACTTCACCTTTGCTGTCCTCAGTCAGTGGAGGAGAAATCCTTCATGACTGAGACAATGTTTATTTTTGTCCCTATCCAGATTGCTCCTTTTTGGGAGCTGGATTTTCCCCACATTAAAAACCGACCCTGTATCTAACCCTGCCCTCGTGGGGAGGCAAATAAATGGGAATATTAATACATTGTTTTTATACCCGACCAGGGTGACACAACCTTATTCTTTGAGGACCTTCCAGCCTTGTGACACGTCTCACTGAGTACAGACTGGACTTCGGGTTGGGATTAAAGCGTAGTATTGTTTGTAAGTAAAACTGATTTAAAATCATTGGGAATATTGGGTTTGTATTACTGTACACATAGATTCGAAAAAGTTGTCAAAAAAACAAATAAATAACAAATAAATGTTATCAAAGACAAGATAAGTTGCTTTTCTACCTAACTGGATATGTTTTTAGTGTTTTTATTCAAGGTAACATGTTTATTCAGCTCGAAAAACATACAGTGTTTACCGATGTATTGGAAAATTTAAAATAGCGCCCGCCCGACTCTCTCTTTGACACGGTAAGTTTGGGAAAATGAGTTATAAATAAAAAACTAGACAAAATACGGTTAAAAACTCGCTCAATATATGTTACCGCGACATAGGCTGACATATATTCGGTGGGTTTTTAACGGTATTTTGCATATTTTTTATTTTTTACTCTTTTTCCCAAACTTACCGTGTCAAAGAGAGAGTCAGGCGCCATTTCAAATTTTCCAATACATCGGTAAAGACTGTATGTTTTTCGAGCTGAATAAACATGTTACATTAAATAAAAACACTAAAACATATCCAGTTAGGTAGAAAAGTAACTTATCTTGCCTTTGATAACATTTATTTGTTATATATATATATATATATATATATATATATATATATATATATATATATATATATATATATATATATATATATTTTTTTTTTTTTTTGACAACTTTTTCGAATCTGTGTACACAGTAATACAAACCCAGGATATTTTAGTTAAGGTCATCTATAGAGTAAATGTGGTATTGTGGTGACAGCTAAAGTGAAAATGATGAGCAAATGATGAAAAAGAGAGAAAGGGGTAAACTTTTGATGGCCTTGTGCCTAATTTATAAGTGAAACTTTTTTATTTGTGAATGAATAATTTCAAAGTGTAGTATCTGTTCTCATCTCGTTCGAAGTAGGAAGACCTCGTAGACTGAGGCAATTTTTTATTTGTGTCTTAATTCAGAGACCCCTCCTCCTCCTGCATTTTGGGGAGTTGGATGTTCTCCCACATTAAAAATCGACCTTGTGTCTAGCTTTGCTGTCGCGAGAAGACGAGTAAATAAGGAATAACGTTTATAAACCCTTCAATCTGTCGGTTTTAAATATATATTCTCTCTCTCTCTCTCTCCCTCCCTCTCTCTCTATTCGGTGTTTATTTAATAACTTCTTTCTTTCTTTCTTTTATTCTATCCCACCCCGCCAAACCATTCTCAATATAACCCATTCCGCCACACCCTCCCACTCCCGCTTACTACTACGCTATTTCTTTTATTAACATTCGTTTTATTCTCCCTCCCCGCATTACTGTGTACGTTATCATTTCCTTCTAACCCGCCTGTCTATCCACTAGTTTCACTCTCTCTCTCTCATCGCCCGACTCCCGTACTTCCGACTAAACGAGCAGCTTCGGCATTTTCCGCCATTCTCCGTCGTCGTGATCGTCGTCGTCGACCCAATCGGGCACATGTTTGACATTTAATATGGCCGCTGCCGCTCGGGAACAGCAGTAAGGTGGATTTACCATTCGGAGATCGACTCTCTTCTTCTTCTCCTCTTGCCATGCCAACCGCCGGAGGAGATTCCCCGTTGTCTCGTCCTTCTCCTACACATCGTCATAGTCGTTTATTTACCAGTACATCTATATATTTTACATTTAACATCACGAACAACAACAGACCTGAACGGAGACTACTTAGAAGAAACGGGTCTATATGTTGATGATAATAATAGCGAAAACCAAGTTGGACACCGAGAGACAGGGAGAACTAGATTCTGCGAGAATTGTCTTATAAAAAAAAGAAAAAAAAAAGGAAAACAATGAAGGAATGGTGTGGATAAGGATTTTCTCTGATCGATGCAGGCCAAAAAGCGCTACTTTTTAGTGACTTCGTTTGGAATTGCACTCCTGCTTAGTTTTACTTTCCTCAAGGACTACCATGGCGATACCCCGTTGCCCCAGAGCGGGGATATTGAAAGTTCAAAAGGCCGTTCCTACATGGATGAGGACGACTACAACTTTGGTGACGACTTGCACATTTCGGCGAAACAACGTCGACAGTCGATGTCAACCAGATTCGGGGAGCAACCCCGAAAACCACACCGAAACACCTTCCGAAAAGATTGTCGTACGGAGACGTGTTTTGATTTCAGCCGCTGTCACCAGGCCGGCACGTACGGCGTGTACGTCTACCCGGAGTTGGAACGGGTCTCCAGTACTTACAGCAAGATTCTCACCGTTATCCGGGAGTCTAGGTACTACACAGCGGACCCGTCGAAAGCCTGCATATTCGTCCTATCAATGGACACCCTCGATAGGGACGTTCTAAGTCGGGATTTTGTCAAGGACGTCCAGTTGAAATTGGACCGGCTACAGTTGTGGAACAATGGACGCAACCACATAATTTTCAATCTTTACTCCGGCACGTGGCCGGATTATGCGGAAGATTTGGGATTCGATATCGGCGAGGCCATGCTGGCCAAAGCGAGTATCTCCCGGCAGAATTTCCGACCGGGGTTCGATGTGTCCATCCCGCTCTTTGCGAGGGACCACCCGTTGAAGGGTGGCGAACCGGGTCACCTACACGTGGCCTCAAACAGCATCCCTTCCACCCGACAGTATATTCTGTCCTTCAAGGGGAAACGTTACGTCATTGGAATCGGATCCGAAACTCGGAACTCCTTATACCATATTCACAACGGCCGGGACATCGTTTTGCTTACTACATGTAAACACGGAAAAGATTGGCAGAATTGGAAAGATGAAAGGTGTGAAAAAGATAATGCCGAATTTGACAGGTAAATTTGTTTTTTCTTAAAAAAAAAAAAATATCCTTCTATCCTAATTCATATATTTCTTTAAAAACAAAATCTAAACTAGGTGATCATAACCCTTTGTGGTCAGAAAATGAGATGTTACTGTGTGTATTTTTATAATAAAGTACCCCCCCCCATTATCTACATCTATCTTTAAAAAAAAAACTATCCACATATTTCCAGGATGTCGACATATAATTGTACGGGGGAAACATTCCTTCTAATTTTTATTTTTCAATTGACAGCATGGGGATTAAGGCTAAAATTTAAAATTTAACCCTAAAAATTCCCTCTTCACATATTCTAATAGAATTGTCGATTGTCTTAAAAATACTAACTTCATTCCCCGAACGTCATTTGTATATTGTTTGCATTTATGAAATGGAATTGGGATTTCTTGAATATTATTTTGGGTGCTTATGAACTAATATAACCGTGCTATTTAAAAAAATATTTTCAAGTTTTATACCTTTTTATTAAATGAAAATACAGAATAGTTGCAACCCCCCCTCACCATACTAAGAATGGCTTTCTAATTATTTTAGCACGGTAACATAAGTATCTTTATATATATATATATTTACTTAAAAATCAACTCCATATGATAAATAAACGAACCCTACAATCTTCACCTTTGTCTTTTTTTACACCTATTTTGAAAGTGTTTATGGCTTAATAATAATAAAAGAATAATACCTCGTCTCCTAGTAAATATATTATATAAATATTTATCCAAATATTTTCGTATAGATATATCCCTCTCAAAAAAAAAAAAAAAAAAAAAAAAAAAAGTTGCAATTTTACCGTAAACTTGCTATATACGTCCGGTGTTGTCCCAGAGGTTTGTTATTCGCATTTTTTAATCGCATAGATTTCGATATTGTCAACAAATTATAAGTAATTAGGCGCTGTATCTTTAAATGAACGTCGCCTCATTTCATTCTATTTTTTAAGTAGGATTTCTTTAAAAAAATTTCGTTTGGGTAACTGCACTAGTGCACTACTGCAGTTATTGAATTCAATAAACAATCGATTAATAGTAAAAAAAGACAAATAGTAAGTAAGTCACATTAAGACGAGGAACATACGAAGTGATCACAATTTTATTCAAAGTTTAAGTTATTTTATAAACAAACGTTTACATAAGATTGGTTTTTATGTATTGAATGTCTTTATCTTTTAAATTTCAATGAAATCTTTTTTTTTTCTTTTGTAAATACGTGAAAACGGGCTATGTTAGAAACAACAAAATGTTAGGATTAACCACGTTTATTTTCGTATGACTTTAAAAAAGTAAATTTAAATCTCAATTAAAAAAAGATTAATTTTTTTTTTAAATAGAAAACAATTTCATGCACATATTAATTTTAAATTTAATTAAATTTAATGTAGGTAATTAATTATAGGTTGTAATTACTAATTTTTTTCTTGCTTCCTTGGTTTATTTTCGTAAATAAATATCTTACGTTTTTGATTTCCTTGCCTATAAAATCAAATATTTAATTAAATTTTATTTACTTTTTTATTATCTTAAAAAAAAAATTAAATAAATAAAAAATAAAGATACGAATTGTCCTTTAAATCTAAGCCACTAAACCGGAGCTTCCTTGGATTTTGTTATTTCCGAAGGTTGATATAAAAACCCGGACTGTTTCGTTCCGGTCTTTTTCGTAATTAAACCTTGTTCTTTCTGGCAATATTTATTTATTTCTAACGAGTTTTATTTTATGTCGTAACTCCTATTAACATTTATTAATCAGTGGTTACTATTTATATTTATCAATTTGAATTAAACACCTAATGTTACATGAAAAACCCGTCTCGATTTGTTTGTAACGTAACTACTAAAAATTGGAATGGCTTGCTTGGAATAGTTAAATTGACGAAATTATTTTGAAATCGTTATATTAATAAAATAGTGCGTTTTTTTATTTTTTACTATTAGTCGATTAATTAAATTAATTTATTGCAATACAAATAGGCAGAATAAAACATTAAAAAATAATTTTAGTATGAATACATTTTGGTTTCTTCGTAAACAAGTCGACCAGTTTAATCTTTTAATAGTGTAAAAAAAAATGAATTCATAATTTGAAAGAAACAAACTGTCGACTAGGAAGTCATTTCTGACTGTTAAATTTCTCATTCTGATAATAAATTTTTTTTTAATTTTGGAAGCTATTTTCATTCAATCGTTTTATAAAAGATTAAAACGGTAACAAAATTAGTTTTAGAACAATTTTATTGCGTTAATAATTTAATGCCATACTAATTAAATCTAACTTTTTTAAAACCCTATTGGCAAGGGAAGGGGTCGAAACAAACAAATGAGATTTTGCTTTTTTAGGCGATTAAGTGTAAAAACTGAACCACTTGATAGAAAGAACAACAAAACTAAACACGATTATTTTAGAATTTTGAGCGGGAGTTCAGTTTCGCAGACCTAAAATGATTCTCCATTTCAGGATTATTCTATCTTTTGGGACAATTAACTAATTTTTGTGCTATTCTATGCTATTTTAGGAGGGGAGTATTTTTTTAAACTGATTTAATGGCCTTACGAGCTTACCACTCGAACTTAGGGTTAGTGGTAGAAAAAAAATGGTTAACTCCTGAAAAGCTAGAATTCCCCGATAATGACTCATTTTACGTTTAATTTATATACAAAAACTCAAACTGATACTTACTCTAAATTCTAGAATATTAAAAAAAAAAAAACAAAAAAAAAAAACTGCAAAGTTTTTCAATGTGTTCATACGTAATCACCTAAAAAAATAGAATATTATTTTTTAAGGAATGGGAATGTGGTTAGCGGATGGTTTTAATCTAAAAATTTACGGCAACCAAAATCAAAGACCTCCGGCCAACGCTGAGTCAGTACGTTACAACTTATTCATGAATTAATGTCATTTTTATGTGACAATTTTTATTTTAATTCTCTCCTAAAAAGCTGTTTCGTTAATATCAAATACTACAGCTTACTGCCATTTGAGTTTGTTTTTAATCATTATGCGAGTGTATAATCTTATTACACCTGTCTTCATGGTATTCGCTCATTTTTATTTTATTTTTTTGTTTACTCACCTTCACCACAAACAAGGCATATCGCCACTTGGACGTAAGGGGCTACTAATTAGGACCATACCTAAGAAAGATTAACAAGATGTGGGTGGGTTTGTTACATTTGAATTTCTGCATATCAGTGCTGTTAGGGAAGCCGGCAGAAGGAAGGGAGTTCCAAAGTCTAGCTGTTCTAAGGAAGAAGCTATTAGAGTATAAAGCTTTCTGGCATTTAGGAACCTCAACAGTAAAGGGGTATGATTTTGCTGCTAAGCAGGTTTGTTTGGGTACGTCGAGGGGGCACAAGTGCAATGAGTTCATCAGAGCACATTCCATTAAAATACTTGTAAAACAGGCACAGGAATGCAACATTGCGGCGATGGGACAGGGGTTGGAGCCTAGTTGACAAAGTGGGACCTATTTGATTGGAGACCTTTTTTTGAACCTATCCGAGAAGGAGGGGCTAGTGGTAGATGCACCAGTCCAGATGCGGCAGCAATACTTCATGCATGGACAAATGGTGGCTTTTTAAAGGTGCAGGATATTCTCAGATGTGAGTATTTTTCTAGCATGATAGAGGGAGCTCACCTTCCTTGCAGCAGCCTTCGCAATGTCCTCAATGTATTTGTTCCAGTTCATATTTCCTATGAATGTTAAGCCAAGAAGTTTGAAAGAAGAATTATTTGTCATGGATATCGGTGGTTGGTTATTTTTTTTAGATTTAACTATCAAGCTACCTGCCATTGCCCGGGAGCCTGGCTAACAAAATAGAAGCGGTTTAATAGAAAAGAAATTTTTCTTTTAAAACCTATCTTTATGGGCACTTTTCTCCTTCATTGCAATAATTTTATACCTGGTAACCCTAACTGTACAGTAACCCTAATAGTATAGTATTTCTTTTTACCATAACGAACTCGGGGGGGGGGGACACACGAAATCGGAAGATGTAGAGTTTATAAGTATATCTGATGGTGAATCTCACTTTTAACCGGACGTGCACACTGACAGAATTGATTCCCTTCTATATAATGCCTTCGGGCCGGGATCAAAGTGTAGTATCTGTTCTGTAGATGCTGCACTTAAGATAATTTGTACCAGTCAATGGAGGGAAAACCCTCTATACTGGGACAATTATTATTTTTGGTAACCAGAGTGCCCCCTTTTTGCCTACTTTTAGGGGAGCTGGTTTTTACCCCACATTAAAAACGGTCTTGTGCCTAATTTGCTTTGGTGGGGAAGCAAATAAATAAATACAATAAAATAATAATAAAAAAGAACAACCATTTTTTTATTTTTTTATTATAGAAATGCTAATCACTAGTATTTAACACATTGATTAAAAAGCGCTATCTTCAAATCTGTGCATCTTATATTTCTAGGGTGTATTTTGTTTTTAAATTTAGAAATATAAAATCTTTAGTGCCTTTATTCGACGCTTGATATAAAAAGCTCTTTCTTTTCTTTTTTTTTTGTTTTTCAGATAGTTTTATAATAAAATTAATGAATGTGACTTGTATAAATACTTTTGTTGAATATGTACATGGATCGAACAGGATCAACAGTACACGGTGACTTGTAGTTTCTTGTCTCGTGTTTATCAGACAAGGCAGGAAACTATCGGTCACCATACATGGTTGATTGTGTGCCTACATTTCAAAGTAGATCAACATACTCAATCTCCAATAATGAGCACTGTTTCTTTATTAAATTCTTCCACCGTTGGTAAAAAAAAAAAAAAATGTTTGAGCTTTTCTAAGCTTAAAAGCATCTGTCAGTTTAACCACACTGAGGAGCTGTGATACAACGAAACCATCTGGATGACTTTCTCTCTCTCTCTCTCTCTTTCACACACACAATCACACACCTCCATTTCTATATATAACTATTAGTTGTTATGCTTCGTGGCTTAGTGGGGGATGCCCTTTTCTCTTCCCTGCAATCTCTCTCCCACAGGAGAGACGTTGCCTGTCTGTCTTTGTTATATCGTTACTTCCATGGCAAGTGCTCGTCTGAGCTCTAATCCCTGCCCCCCTCGCCAATCTTTCACGAAAAACACCCGTCTAGCTGAAACCACTATCAAAAATTTTCCCCACTCTTTATCTGTGCCAAAACCAAAACGTAGATTCCATGAACAAAGCTTCTTTCTTAGAAGTGCACATGCACGCCTGTGGAACTCTGTTCCGTTTGCCTGTTTCCCACCTGACTACAACCTGGATGTCTTCAAGTCCAACATAAACAAATTTCTGATGAACTGCCCCCTTAAGTAAGACACTTTATCAAATCTCAACACTAACGTACTGTACACGCAATAACCGTTATCCCAGAGTGGCTTCTGGGCCTTGATAAGTGGTGATCACCTTGTAAAAAAAAAATGTTTATAAGGAGTGCTCAATATTGGAGATGAGTACTAATGTAGTTATGAACTGTGTTGAAATATTTAGAAAGCATTTCTTAACATGGGGAAGGGAGCATTGTTAACTACTCTGTACTTTCACTTAAAAATTTGATAAACAAAATCAATCTTCAAGATTGAATTTACCTTGAAAATCCCATCTAAAAAAAAATTCAGTTCGTAAACTGAATAAGCACCCAGGGATAGAGTATCTCGATCTGTACTTGTATATACAAAAGACACGTCTGCGTGTATGTCTGAGTTATTTCCCTATGAATTCCGAAACGACTGCTCCGATTGGTCTTTAAATTTCACACAGATGTACTTTGTGTTTGGAAGTGTTCTTAGAATGGGCTTTGTATGGTAATGCCTCCTATAAGTAGTGAGAACAGAAAAAAACAAAAAGGAACGGTCCGATTTTCACCAAAGTTAACACTCTTATACAGCCTAACATCACGAGTGCATTTGAAATGTATTATCTTATAAGACTGGGAACTTTCCAAATGAATGTTTATAGCACAATTGAAGCATAATACTTGCATTTTAAACTTTAATTCAAGCCATCATATAAAAATGTATAAAATCAACAGTAGGCTTTCCACAGTGTAATGCAAACTTAGTCCACAATACATTGTAGTTTCTAAGTCACTGTGAGGAAGCATGTGAAACTTCTTACCGGTGCACCGCGGTGAGTCCCTAACTAGAGCAGGCAATCGATCGATTTCACTGATTTCAATGACAATAAAAGTATTGGAAGTGTGGAACATTCTTTGATTCTTATTTAATCCCGATCAATGTCGGGTCTCCCTGCTAGTGTAGATCTAAGTTTGAAAGCGGGACTGGTGTCTGTCAGTTACTGCTTAGTGCTTCTTCAGTGCTTCACTTTCACTAACACCCTTAGGGAAAAGTATTTATCTATATTCGCCTTTCAACTATGGATTAAATGGTAGGCTAGACTCTTTAGCCTTGGATGCGCAACTAGTAGAGAAGGAAAGCTCCTCAGTTTTTTTTTTTTTTTTTTTTTCTGTTTACACTGGTTTTGTTTTCGGTCGTCTTCTGCTTTTTCTTGTCGCCAAGTTGTTCGAAAGTGTGGTTGGAGATTGTGCAACCGTTGCTTCATTCGATTTTCTACGCAGGCATCGGTACAGGGGGTATCCATTGTTTCTCTAAACTGAAAGGAGGCCAACAACAATGATGAAGTAGTTGTAGTACGTGAGAAAAGAAAATCCTGTTTCACAAATCAAGTTAATAATTTAAATTAATATTTTTTGTACTGATTACCATTTTTTTAAATTTTTTTTATTTTATTTATTTTTTAACCATTTCTCTTATTTTAACCTAACATTACTGGTGTTGTCTGTTGTGATGAGCTATGTATAATACTATTCCAATAAATATTGATAGTAATTTAATAGAGAGAAGAGAGTAGTCATCTGACGCAGTGTTTTTGTTCTACCTAATACCGACCTATCGTAACCTGCTACTGTATAGCTTGATTGTTATTATATATGTAAACATTAAACAAAAACAGAATTAAAGGTGTTCGGGCTCATTTGCTTGCCCCCAGCAAAGGTAAAGTGCGACTCTGCGACACAGGTTCATATTTTTTAATGTACAGTAGAAGTCCAGCCCCCCCCCTCCCTGATAAGGTTGGATTTTACTAGACTGGGAACACATAAATACATGATAGTTCCGTCGGCCCTCCCTCACTAAAAGAGAGAGCTTCAAGTGATTAGAAATAACGCCACCCCGTTTGGAAAGAGGAGGTAATGCTTTGGAGGATAAGAAAAGTGTCTTGTCTATGTTCTTGAATTCATTCATAAAAAAAACTATTTTAAAATCGTCTATTTATTATGCTTCGGAAATTTCTGGGATGAGAATTGGTAATTCGTATTGGTTATTGTTCGGACTACTATTCTCACTTTCGTTGTTATGCTCACGATTTTTCGGCCGATGTAACCCCCCCCCCCGGCCTTCTTCAGATGCATCTTTTCCAAACTTGAAACTTTCATCTCAAAGGATACATAACAAACACACTACACAGAGATTCCCCAAGTTTTTACTAGATTTTCAAGTTCAAAAAGATGCACATGAAGGTCGGAGGTTACATCGGCCGAAACGTTGTGAACAATAACATAACAAAGGTAATAGTCAGAATAATATATAGGATACAAATGTGAAATGTTCAAACCCTATTGACATTGTTTCGTTTGAATTGAATTGAGTGCAGTTGTTTGTACACTCGTCTAAAAATTGAACTAAGATGTTTATAGATGTGTTTGCATCTAAAATTTAGATGACCAGAGAAAATTATGAATAATAAATAAATATTAAAAAACAAACAAAAAAAAAAACAGATTTACTATATATGGAATCATTACTGGTGTAGTATTACGTTCATTTTATTTGAATATGTAAACTTAAACTAGCTGTATTTATTTACCCGGCGTTACGCGGAATCTTTCATTTTTTTTTTTTTTTCAACTGTCTTGTTTTTTACTTTTTACTAATTTCATTTTATGAAATTGGATTTTGATTTTGAAATTGAAGATATTATTTGGTAATTTAATTAATCAAACCAGATTATTATTTAAAAAACAAAGGGTCTATTAATAATTTAGAATTTGCTCAAAATTTCCAAGTCCAAAAATGATTTTCCACTCGACAGGTTAAATGCTTCTAAATTCTTTTCAAACTTCCATGGGCCACAAAGTAATTAAAGCCTTTTCGTTTTTAAATTCTTAGCAGAAATGGAAGTGCATTCTAGCAGATTTAGTTTCGTGATTTAAAAAAAATTTTTTTTTTTATTTAGAAATAAATAGTAATAATTTTTAAATTACGATATAGTAAATATTTCAATTCACATTCAATTAACAGTAAACAATTTTGTTTAAAAAAGAATACTATGTGTAATTATTAGTTATATTGAAATGAATAACACCGAAAAGTGATTACAATTTTATTAATTATAGAAATTAAAAAAAAAAAAATCATTACGTTTTTAGTGCGTGTTATCACGGAATTCAATGGATTAATTCAAATTTATAACATGAAAATTATAAATAATAACAAATGTTACGGATAAGGGGTTGGAGCAAGGGTGCGTAAAGGCTCTCCAATTGACCCATGAGAAACTCCAAATCTCCTACGAGGGACCTAAAGACTGAATTTACTGAAGTTTTAGTTTCCTTTGATCCTTTTCCAACCAATAAATTCCCTCACACCTTACATATATAAATAATGTGGCCTGGCAAGACTACAGGGGAGAAAACCGAAGCAGCAAAACTGAAACTGGCAGCTGGCTTGCAGGACATTATATGTATACAAATGTAGGCAAATCTAGGCATATTTAATTGGTTTGAAAGTATAGGTTCTTTTTTACCAATTGTCATAAGATTTTGACCATAGAATAGTATTATAATAATTAAAAAAAAAAAACCTGCAAATTTTCATGTAGTTTCGTCCCCTAGAACTAAAGATCTAAGCATTTCAATATTCAAGAGCATAGATATATCCATATACGCCGACTTTTTTTTGACAATTTTCTAAGTTTGAAATCTCAACGACGATTGATCAGAATTTAACAAATGAAAGCTCGTTGGAAAGTTAATGATCTGAATTGTGTAGTGGAATGTGACATTTGCTCTTAAGGTAGCATATTAAGGGGATCATCCATCATCCAGAACCTATTTTTGGCGTTTTTTACAGCCATACAAATGTTTCAATCATAGTCATTTGTTTTCATAATTTTGCATACGAATTACAAAATATCTGATATTTTCCAAAAACCTCTGGCTTAGAGGGGAGAGTAAAACTCGCATCTATGGTTTCAAATGATCTGAAATAACAGCAAGAGGAGACTTGGTTCCAAATATTTTTCATATATTATATCTCCCCTCTTTAGTTTTCATGCAATACTGGAGATATTCATAATCGTACGCTATTTCCAAACGAGAGGAGATATAACATAAGAGAAATATTTGGAGTCAATTTTCACCTTGCTGTTATTTTAGATCATTTGAAACTATACCAGCAAGTTTTAATCTCCCCTCCATCATTGCCAAAGGTTTGGGGAAATATATATATTACTGTTATGGGTTGGATGCAAAAAAAAAAAAAAAAAAAAAAAAAAAAAAAAATGCAGAATTTCTCGTTCAGTCCCGGGCAATGCTTGGTGACCTTACTAATACCTTAATGACACCGAAAAAACAAACAAGATGGTAACACCGGATGTGGAGGTGTATGGGTTGTGAAAGGAGAAAAAAATTCTGTACGAGTTAGGATTTCTGACGAATCTTTCATTCTTGTCATTTTTATTGAATTGCTAATGTAGACATGATTATCTTAGAAATTGAAATGCTTACTAAGATATTTTTATTTTTTGTATGGAGTAAATAGTCTCTTGCATAGATTTGTCGAATTGAGTTTAGTTACACTGTTATAGTATAATGTCACTTTACTAATCAAACGGAGACAAGTTCACGTGTGTCTTTATTTTTTTTTGCTCTTGACTACATCTTCTTTTCCAATACTACACCGTTTTGTGGGTGGGTGGGTATATTTTTACAATAGACAACTGAAAAAGTGGTCAAAATTAAATATACAACAAATCTTATCAAAGGCAAGATAAATTACTAACTTGCCTTTGATAATATTTTATTTGCGTTTATTCGTTTCGGAAAAAAGATTGAGACACCGACGGCGATATCGTAAAATATATCCAAATAATGAATGAATTCGAAATTTGAAAGAAATTTCAAACTTGTCAAGTAGAAAATCATTTCTGACTTTAAAATTCTTATTAAATCTTCGTGTATTGAAAGTTTTGGAAAATGGAGACCAAAACATATTAAATTAACAATATAGTTTTTCAGACAGTTTAGTCCAATTAATTTAATGATCGAATTATTAATTTGAATTTCAAAAGACTACCCGAAAAACGATTTGATTAAAAACACAAAAAAATTGCGCAGTTTGAAAAAACAAACAAACCAAACAATGAAAATACAAAAAACAAACAAACAAAAAAAAACACTAATAACGTCGGATATGTATAATTAGTTTAATACAATTTATATTTAAACTTATGTTCAATATAAACAGCTTATATTGAAGATTTCAGCTTCAAAATGGCTGACATTGAAACATTATCTTAACCAAACGTAATATTATAAACTAATTAGGATTATATTGTTTGATCATTAAATTAATGTAACCAAACTGTTGTAAAACTAGAACTAATTTGGTAATGATAATGTTGTTTCATGACAGCCATCTTAAAGTTGAAAAGTTCAAGATAACCAATATCATATATACAGTAAAGCTTGTGTAGCACAAATTAAAAGCAAAAAAAAAAGTTCGAATAAATTTGAATGAGAAGAAGTCTTGTTAACTTCCCACCAAAATATTTTTAGCAGTCAAATCTTTTGTCCCCCTCCTGTTTGCCTTGTCCCGTCCTTTCTCCTTGGGCCTCTCTTTCCCATTTTGCCGGTTGTGTGTGTGTGTGTGTGCGCATATATATATGTATAATTTTTTTTTTTTTTTTTTTTTTTTTTTAATAATACTAAATATTAGTATATTTCGGTACCGTCTATTTGTTTATTCTGCAGAATCCCACCATTACTCTTATCCATTCATTTCGCTAAACATTTGTCCAACGTATTGGACCCCCGCCCCCCATTGTAGGTCTCTGAAATAGTTTATTTTCTAATTTTGTCCCTCATCCCCGAACAATTTTTTTAGTGTATTATTCTGATTATTCAAACTACTGTTCTCATCTTGAGTTATTTCCGCAACATTTCGCTCGATGTAACCTCTGACCCTTTTTCAGGTGCATCTTGTTGAACTTCGGAATCTGCAATCGAAATCTGTGCAGATCGACTGAAACATTGTGATAATAAAACTTGATATACGAACAGTAATCAGAATAGTCCAAATAATTCAGAAACTTGAATTCTCAGATCATGAATTTTTGAAAGATTTACTGTTCAATTTATATTTTAGACCCGGGAGATGGCCTTTCGTCATAAAAACCATCCTCGGAATCAGTCAATTTTTATTTTATTTCTTTTTTTTTTTTTTTTTTTTTTTTTTAATCATTCCATTATTGAAAAAATATTTTAAAGGAAATACAACTGGGAAATTAGTCAAAATCAATTTTCCTTTGCCTACTTATCTGTGACCTATATGCGTTAAAAAAAAAAAAAATTTTTTTAAATAAACTTAAAGCAATTTAATTTTCCGTAAATATTGATCCAATCAAATAATTCGCTTTCGATCACAAACGGATTAGTTTACTCTGTTATTATTACGGTTATGACAAGAGAATATTCTTTTCATTATTTTGACTCTTGAGTATATATCGGTTAATATCTTGCGTTTTTAGACACTGGTGTAGGTGTACTGGTGTAGTTCTGAATTGATTAACTGTGTCGAACTGTCGGATATATACTCGAGTCAAAACAATGACAAAAATATTTTCTTATCCTAGCCATTATTAACGGCAAATGCTTTAAACTTTTAAATAATACTTTTAGCGCAAATAGATCACAAATGAGTAGGTAAAAGAAAATGCATTGTTTTTTAATAAGTTCTCAACTGTTTTTTTCTTTCAAATAATTCATGTCTGTAATAATTCTATGAAAATTTATTCATTCCTAACTGCTCAAATATTTTGGCTAAAGACCAGTCAAAATATCAAGGTTGGATGTGAGTTATTTTACGTTACAAGTTTCGTAGAACACTGACCCCCCTCTACCTTATTAAAAATGTCCTCAAACTTAACCAGATAGGCAGGAGAACTTTGGAAACATTTGTTTGTTGCATATTTACCCCCACCCCCCCTGTTTTGGCTCGTTAAAAAACCTTCCCCCACTCCTTATTTGTATATAATCTGAGAGTTTGGTGCTTAATCCATAACATTGTGTAGAATTAAAATACTTTGAGGAATGAAATGTGTTTTATCAACATCCAAGAATCAAAACTAAGTTCCGGTCATAGGATTAAAAAAAAAAAAATGATACTAGTGAAAGTTATGTATGTAGTAACGTTGCTCGGCGCACGTATGGAAGCGATACCCCCCCCCCCATCGTCTTTTTTTTTTTCAGTTTTTTTTTTCACCAGATTATCGAATGGGCACTAGGCTACCAGATTATATATATATATATATATATATATATATATATATATATATATATATAATTTGTAGGGGGTGCTTTAGTTTCTAGTAAATCGATCACCTGGTTTTGAACCACTCGACATTTTTAGGCCAAATTCCGCAAATTTAACCTTTTTTTAAAAGTAGTTTAGTCTTTTTATAAATTTCGCTTTTTAAAATAATTTCCATTAAAAAAAAAAAAAAAAATGCTAAACTCGCAAAATTTGGCCTAAAAACGTTGAGTGGTTATGAAATTGGTGATCGATTTACTAAAACGTTGCATTAGAAACTGAGTACCCCTTAAATATTTAAATATTGACTTGAAATTCTTTTGATAATCTAGTAAACTAGTGTCCACCAGCTGAAAACATTAAAAAAAAAAAAAAAATACAAAGGAGGGTACCGATTCCATGCACGCGCTCGTTGCTCTTTTTAGAGTGCAACCAGACCCTTCCCGTTATTTTTAAAACTCCGTCCACAAAAAAAAAAAAAAAAAAAAAAAAGCCAGGGGTCACTGTCGTTGGACTGTAAGTCTTTCTACTATTGATAATGTTCTATGCATATCAATACTACAACTGAAATCACCAAAGTAAACCTGACGGTAATTATTTGTGCTGTTTGGGAAAGAAAGTCCTGCACTCCTGCATACATATCGATGATTTCTCTGTCCATAGGGAGTTGTGCGAACGTTCATCTTTTCCTTGGCTTACGATAGGCGCGGCCAAAAAATGGAAGAAAAACTAAGTTGTCCGTTTTTTAAAACGAATTAAAATCTATTAAAATCCATTATTCTTTAGCAACATTTTTTTTTCCATAAAGATAAGTCTGAATTTTATCATATACAAAGCAGAATAATATAAAACTTTTTCTATTTTGAATAGAATTTTAAATTTTCTATATAAAAAAAAAAAAGAAACAATTACTGCCATTTTTGTCTCGATGGATAACACATCTGAATATTAAAAAAAAAAAAGGTTTTTGAACCAATTTTTTTTTTTTTTTAATCTAAATAAGATATAGAATGATTTGCTATAAGAATATGCAAAAATATAATATAAGTACCTAACTTTCAAATAATTCCATCTTTTCTCTTTCTCTATAGATTTCGCGTGGCGAAATTAAAAAAAATCCCAAGTTTGATGATAGTTTGGAAGTCTTTACAAGACAATAAGTTCATTTAGTCCTGTAAATTTCCATGTATTTTTAATGTCTGTTTTGACGATTAAGTGAAGAATCAACTTTATTATATTTTTTCATAAGCGATATATATATTTGTTGCCTACATAACCCCCAAAGTTAAGCAACGATGAGGCTGGCCAGTATCAGATGGGTGACCGTTTAGGGAATGCTGAGCGCCGTATGTGTTGGAGACAACTCCTACATCTAGTATCATGCTTGGTCGTCTTGCCATCAGGACCAAGTGTTTCTGGACAAGTGTGATAGATTAAAGTCCGCTCTACACTGTAAACTAAGTTAAGCTTAAGCAAGAAGGAAAAGGGGCAGATAGCAACTGTTTGTAAGTACGAACAACTGTAGGCCCTTATGATCTACCATAAGTGAGTAAATATTACATAACAAATTGCCAAAACAAATTATCGTATTTTTAGCAAAATTCGCAGTTATTTTTTTCCTTTTGTTTTTATTTTTTAGTATCGATTCTTCAAAAGCATTTCCTATTTAATGGTATAGTAGCAATATTGGGCTCGCTAAAAAAAATTATTTATTTTTCAAAGATTTAAAAGTTAAGTTTTTCATAAAAATGAAATATATATATAAAAAGCTGTCTGTGTGGTCACGAATAGGCTCATATGGTTGACTATTTTAAAAAACTCATTACATATAATGATAGATGTATTGAGACACAGGAATGGGTATGTTTGATCTGGCAGAACGGTGGTTCATTAAAATTGTGGGGTTCGCGTTTGGTCCACAAAGTATGGAAATAAAAAAATTTAAAAATGAAAAAACGTTTACAAGTATTTTTGATATAGATGTACATAATAACACTTTGATATGTAAAACTTCAGAGCTGAACAGGACTACGCCTCAGGCCGACAAGCAACAAAGTTACTATCGAACTGACTACTGAGGACGTATCCCAAATTGGTACGAACACTTAGTATGCACACAAATTGGTCATTTTGATCTATTATTAAATAGATAGAATGTCGGATTTTTTTTTTTTTTTTTTTTCGTAATCTGATCGATTTTTGATATTTCGCATATTCTTAACGGGTTCCTGCAAAAAGACTAACATTTCCACTTGTTAGTAAGTTAGCCGGCCCAAATCATTAACGTGCGTATTCATTCATAAACTGTGCATTCCTCTAGTGCAGTGTACGTTGAACTTGCTAAAACACTTGCAAGATCTATAATGCCATAACGTTTTTTTTTGGGGGGGGGGGCAAGCCTTCTTAACACAATATACAACCTTAGATGAAAGGAAATGGGTGTTAAATCTATGACAAGGTGATATTCCGTTTTTTTTTTTTTTTTTTTTATATACGATGGAGATACCTTCGAACATTTTTTTTCTTGGTTTAAAACCACGATTGAACCCTAGTATTGAGTTTTGTTTTTACTTTAATTTTAATTGAAATGAAGCTATGAATTACTTTTCACAAACCACTATGATTATGCAATTCCTACAGCTACATACCTCGAAAACGAAGTTATTAAACCTGACAGTTATATGTGGACTGAAAGGAGAAAGAAGCAACCTTAGAAGTTATTGTCCACAATGATACTGGGTTAAAAAAAGATATCGAAATACCAAGGTCTAAAATATGACATGATAGAAACTGGAAACTTGGGAAGATCTCTATAATTTCAGTAATTATAGGAGCAACTGAACTCCTGAAAAAAGAATTAAAAACAAAACTACATGGCAAATATACGCTGTGAACCAAGTACCCACAGGCGGGTAGTTCTAGGAATAAAACTTCCTTCGTAGATTTAGGTACAGGTAAGAAGTGGGGAAAATTCTTAAGGGACCTCTATAGTGACTGGGTGTATCTGGTTGATGGGGAAGGGGCATTAAGTTCATTGGAGCATATTCTGTGGAAGTACTTGTAAAACGAGCACAGGGATAAGTTGTTTAGGAATGCCTAAACCATACCGAACCCCCGTTTCACTCCAAATAATTTGCAGGACTAAAATAGGAATTAACCAAATTTAATTTTAAGATTTAAAATAAAAATAAAACTTATATATTCAGTTTGTTATATATTTTAGATGGTTACTTTTGGAAATCGTTGTTAGATTCACCAAGAAAAAAAATGTTGTTAACATGTTGAGATGTTTTTTTTTTTTTTTTTTTTTTAATATCTAAAGTCCAGACTCCCTGTCTCTCTTTCTCTAAACTTGATGGACAGCGCGCGCATTTGCTTCATCAGCTTCTTCTGAAGCTAAAAGCAGGTCAAAGAAAAGAGGGAGGTTAAAAAAAAAAAAAAAAGATGCCAAGCAGTACGTTTTCGGATAGGGTGGGAGTAAGTTGGAGGAGGGATGTTGAATCGTGGGTGAGGAAAGGGGGCGTAGGGTGCTCCTTATGTTGCTGTCGTCAGGATAACATCAAAAGATTTTGAGGAGGAGAAAACATTTGAGCAATTTAATATCCTTGTTTACTTGTCTCCCCTCGAGGGCTAAGTTAGGTACAAGGTCGCTTTTTAATATGGAGGTATAAAAAAGAAGTTCTGGGTTAGGATAAAAATGTACCTAATTTTACAAATATTTCTCCTTCTCTTAAAGACAGATCAGATGTTACACGTTGATACCAGCTAGAATGGCGATAAAATAATTTCTGTGCTTAACTGATTAAAAAAAATATAGTTTCTTAATTTCATGTATTTTTTATTTTGGGAATCGCTGTAAAATTCAGATGTTAACAATTTAAACCATTTTTAATACACCCATAGCGACGTCATGAAATGTGAAGGCCATTGTGAATTTGTCCTTTGTAACAAACTGAACCTTATAATTTTCTATTACTGAAATAATCTTTCTACTGGATAGAATATATGCGAACGATGAAATATCAACGACTCCTGATAATCGTTAAAAAAATCGAAAATGAAAATACTGACAAAAACAAATTCAATTAATAACCGTGCAAGAATGTGATGTTCTACCAGTATTTTGTTAATTTTTATTTTTTATTTTTAAGTGATTACCGAGGGTTGTCATACAATGCTTATGACGGCCATTGTTTTTCAGTTCAACTGGATAGTGGACATGCTGTTATTTTGAACTAATAACGTTTTTAAAATGTATTAAAGCACAAAAAATCCTGCTAAAATACCCCCCCCCCTTTTTTTTTTCGCCACCTATTTTGTTGTAAGGTGGAGAATGATAATTCTATGGTCTCCTTCTGTTTAACGAGTCATGATAATCTGTTTATGTAATTCCTACAGCTACGAACCTTAAAAACGGAGCTGTTAAACCTGATAGTGATGTGGGACGAGAAAGAGAAAGAAGCAACCTTAATAAAAGTTCTGCCCCCAATGATGCTGGGTTTAACGGAACTAGGAGGGAAAGGATGACGAAATTCAAAGGTCTTATATATGACATAAAAAGAAACTGGAATCTTAGGAAGATCTCCATTATAGTATTTATAGGAGCAACCTGACTCCTGGAGAATTTCAAAGTCTATCTGGCAAATATACTCGGTGAACCAAGTGCAAGATAAATACAAATAATTGCACTTTAAGTTAGAATCTTAACGATCTCTCGGTTGGAATGTATGGGTGAATGTCTGACACCCGTTACGATGCCTCATCCCTAGCTACAGGAAAATTGAAGAAAGAAAAGGGATTGGAAGTTTATTACACAGTGACACTGAAACCATAATTTCGTATATGAAATCATATTTTGCAAAATAGAAGCATTAATTCACGGTTATTTATCTAATTCAATGATTTTCATTTTATTAAAAATTATATTTACACTTTTAAAATTTTATTTTTAGATAGTCGGTAGAAAATTGGTCTTTTTTTTTTTTCGTGAGTCAACTTCAGTGTTGAGATTCCTCCTTCCTTCCTCCTCCTCTTCCTCAGTAAATAAAACAACTGTCTTCAGTCAATGTAGATATCTTTCCAAAAATCAGTTCCTGGGAAGGTCGATCTGAATATGTTGACATAATAGTATGCCCCTTCCTTACTTTTTTGCTCTTCTTTCAAAGAGTTATGGAAACATTTTTTTTTTTTTTATCAGTGATACTATCGTTATTGCTTCTTGCTTATTGGGCAAATAAACCACCCGCTTTCTTTAATTTGTTTTATTTTTTATTTATTTTAGATGAGAAGATAGTTGTGTATTTATTAGTACTCAGATTCACTTGCAAGTTGAGCTAAACATATGCCACTTTATTTGGTTATAGTGACTGTAGCTAAGTAGACTAAAAACTTTGGTTCCGCATCAATACTTTCATCAAATCACACGTGACCGTGTGCCTAACCTCCTCTTGAATAGGAGGTAAATAAAATCATTGGTTTGTACACACTCACTCTATCCAATCCATTTGCTTTCTTTTATACCAAGATTTAGGATAAGGTATAATTTGACTTTCAAAGTTTTGACAAATCCTTCATTTTTTTTTTTATTTAAATTTTTTTTCATCTTTTAAGAGATTTTATTTAAGAATTTGTTGGATCTGTCACGTTTGTATCTTAATGTCTTAGTCTTTACTTTCCTACGTCAGGAAGATGTGACACAAGGTCAGAAAGTGGGGAGATTCACGCTAGCGACTTCTAAAAGGAGCAGCACTCTCTTTTTTTTTTTTTTTTTTTAAATTAGTGTATCCTCAAGTATAGAAAGGCCAATAGTAGACTGCCAGACAAAATCGTGATGATCAGTAATGGAATTTTTGTAAGATTTGATTATTTAGAGGGATAGCTCAACAAGAATTTATTTGCATTAAATTTGAAAGCAACCATGTTATAGTCAACTGGGCAGCAGCCCTGCAATATTGTGTTCCACAGACAGTTCTCTGAAAGAAGCTGTCCATCTCATTCTGGTGATATTTGCATATTTTATGTATACAGGATGAATCCCAATAAGTCCAAGAGGGTAAGAGCAGATTAGTACTGCTCCACTCTACAGCAATCTTGTAAAATTAATCTGAAATATTACCAAGCAGTCACTCTATATATTCTTACCTCTGCCAAGGAAGTTATGTTTTCAATAAGGTTCAGAACTGTTTGTGTACAGCCTAAAGTCCACATTGCTTGACCAATCATCAAACCTGATCAAAATATTTCTCATAATCTAACATAGAACTGATTAAATTTTGGTAGGTTTAGGTCGAGAAAATAGTGAAAATTATTTTTGGCAATAACTTCGGTTCTGCTCATTGTAGAGACTTACTACTTGGCCCATATTGCAGCCAATAAAGTGGTGTGTGTGTGTGTGTGTGTGAGAGAGAGAATAAATGACAAAGTTATATTCCAAAATTCATGATGTTGACCATCTTATAATTTAATCCTTTAATTCGGTTGACTCATACAATTTTTGAATTAAAGGAATAAATTATAAGATGGTCAACGTCATGAATTTTGGAATGTAACTTTTTGTCATTTATTCTCTATATTGCTCCGTAATTACATTGAGCTTTCTATATAAAGATTGATGTATAAGAAAATATATTTCTACAGAAATATATATATATATAGCTCCCCACTTCAAGGGTTTCATAACTGGTCAAACAATATAACTTGAAAAACCAAAATTCTAATATAAATTCTATAAAATGAAATGCCTTGGTATTTATTGTATAACCATGTATAAAAAAAATCTTTAGATTTTTCTGCAAGTTCAGGAAATAATGTTCTTTCATATTCCAATTTGTACCTGGACATCTTCAGTTTAAGGTTTGGTGAAGAGACTGGCTATTCACATTTTGTAATAATCTGAGTATGTCTGATGGACATGAGCCAAGACCTAGAGTGAATGGTGGAAATAGTCTTGGCTTACCTTATCATCATCATAAAAGAGCTTGTCTTTGCTTGGTGTGTAGAACCTCAATATGAGAAAGCAAGTACATGCTGGAACTTAAGTGTTGCAATATTTTTTTTTTATATAAAATGAGGGTATGATCACCGAAAGTTGGAAGGTTCTACTTGGACACTGGTGATAGGAACTGACCAATCGAATGAAGCCACATAATGCTAGCAACAAATCAGAAACTAGAATTGTTCCATAAAAATATTGAATCTTTTTAGCATTCCAGCACATAATTTTTTTTTGCCAACACGAGCAAAATCTTTTGCTTTTTGCCTGCAAAATTATAAAGTCTGAGACTCCTACAGACCATCTATCTACCGAAAACTCTTCATCTCTACGATTTGTATATACTAGCTACCCATCGTAAACTCTTCCGAAATCAGCCATGGCTTTCAATTCAAGATAAAGTATTCATGCGTATTGACCACGTATGATCATTGTGCTTTACCATCATGAAAAATGGACTTAATGGATGTTGACATTTTAGCACTCAAAGGGCTTAGATCATTGAGCAAAAAAGATCAATATTTGAGAAAAATCCACTATGATTAATGTTTTATTTTATTTTTATTTATTTACTTCAGTTTACTTTGTCTTTATAAACAAGGCACAATCACTTCAGATGTTTGAATATCTCTCGACTTATTCGGATTTGTTAGGATATATTTTGACATATTATCCATATTTAGAAGTAGCCCATTTTTAAAATTTTTTATTTAAAAATTTTTTTTTAACATGCTTTGATATGTTGAGTTTAAGACTAGTTAAAGAGAGCAAGAATAAAGTTAGTTTCAGGGTTTTTAAAAAAAATTTTTTTATTTAAGGTAGATCAGATATTTAGTGTCATTTTTCTCAGCCTGGCATTTTCTGATATATTAATACACATTTTATTTTATAAATAAATAAGCTTATGTCTTATATGATTTTTTAATCACCTCTGATGCTGTTACACATCTAAATTTCTTAGAAGATGTATTGTGATATAGTATCCGTTCTTAGGATCGGTTTTTTTGTTCAACGCACTTTCTCTAAATTATTCAACATTCAAATCAGTTCAGTCCAGCAGAAGGTCTTTGAATATTTTATATATTGAGCAGCTGAAGCTTTCATTCAAATTAGATTTATTAACTGGGAAAAATTATGAATAAAGGGATTCAACCATTCCAAGGTTTTCTATTTTTTTTCTTTTTCTTTTTTTTTTCTCTCAACATCAAAGTGACAAAAAATGGTGGTGGTGGGTAAGAATTCACGCAAATTTGTGGCTCTTTTTATCACCATCAATCATCTCAGACTTGTTGGCAGTTATTAACAGATTCTGAAGATGGCAATGACAGTTCAACCATTGAAAAAAATCTTGAAAACTGACGACGTTTTATTGGTATTTTTACTAGTGGAAGGCAAACTGAATGGAATCTAAATTATCTTTACAAATTAATCTTGTCATTTGCTTTCTGATAGATTTTGAGTTCTCCTTATTTTGGGGAGGACAAAAATTTGAGTACCAAATTTATACCTGATTAGCTGGTCCCAAATTCAATGCTACTTTCTTCATCAGTCTGTGTAATTTACTATTAATAACATCCATTTGCAAATAAAGTTTGTCAGGGTTAATACTATTAATAAGAAATTATTCTGTATTATTTAGATTAATCAAACAATTGTTCTCATCTTTAGTGTTATCTGTACAATGTTTCAGTCTATGTAACCTCCAACCTTCGTCAGATGTAAAAGTTGCCATGTTTTTTTCCCTTGCCAAAACATTGCGACTTTTACATCTGATTAAGTTTTGACAAGCTTCTGGGCTTGACCATTACTCCTGATCTTAAATGGAACACGTACATCAAATCTGTTGCCAAGGCCACTGGAAAAATGGTGGGATCTTTCTATCGATCCAGTAGATATCTCACTGCTGATGCAATTCTCTATCTATATAAGAGCCAGGTACATCCAAGGATGGAATACTGTTGCCACATCTGGACAGAAGCTGCTAGAAAGGACTTATCCTGCCTTGATAGAGTTCAAAATAGACTTCGTAGCCTCGTAGATGTCCTTTTCTCTTCCCTGCAACCTCTATCTCACAGAAGTGATGTTGCGAGTTTGTCTCTGTTGTATCGTTACTTTCATGGAAAGTGTTCGACTGAGCTTAAGTCTATGGTCCCCCTTGCCAAACTTTCACAAGAAACACTCGTCTAGCTGAAAACACTATCAATAATTCCCCCCACTCTTTATCTGTGCCTAAACCTAAACGTAGATTCCATGAAAAAAGCTTCTTTCTTAGAACTGTGGAATTGTCTTCCGTTTTCCTGCTTTCCGGCTGACTACAATATGGTTGTGTTCAAGTCTAACATAAATAAGTTCTTGATGAGCCGTTCCATATAAGTTATCAAATTAACCAAATTTTCATTACTAATGATTACTATATTGTCCAATTTCTACTGTACACTCTTTAACCCTTATCCTTGAGTGACCTCTTGGCCTTGATAATGTAATTCCTGTGTAAAAAAAAAATTGGAGGTTACATCGAACGAAACATTGTGCGGATAACACTAAAGATGAGAACAATTGTCCAATTAATCTAAATAATAAAAACATTCATACCTCATCTAAAAAAAATTCAGAGCGGTAATAGAAATTATTTTATTTATTTTTATTTATTATTTTTATTTATTTATTTATTTTTTTTTTGCATAAAACTAATTAGCATTGCTGAATATCCTTTATATCCCCAAAACGAATATATATATCTTCAGCATTTCTATATTACACTGACGGCACTATATTTTTTCTTTTTTTTTTTTTCGTCGCCAGTGACAGACCAAGTTCATTCATTTCATTCTAGTCAAATTCTTTATTAATTTAAAGTTATAGTATATATATAACTTTGTTAACCCTTCAACAGGTGGCACAAAAAAATTAAAACTATTTTGTTACAATAACGATTTTACTTTAATTCCAAAAAGTGTTTTTGAAAAAAAAGAAACAACAAAAAATCCAATGTTGCATTAATTAAAAAAAAAAAGTTTCATTTAAATTATTAAATTGTTCACAAAAAAAAATCCAATTTTACTTTAATTGAAAAAAATGTTTTTTTGGGGGGTGGGGGTACAAGGTTACATTAATTCAAAAATTGTTTTATTTAAATTACATTTTCTATATTTTTACAATTATATATTGATTCATTTTTATACAATAAATGTTTTGGTTTTCAAATAGTTTTGTGTTCTGGGTGGGGTCTTGTTTGTTATTTATTTGCTGTGTAAATTGAACTTATCGCCTCCTAACAATGGCGCTGGGTAATGTAAAAGTGCCGTGTCTTCTATATTTACTTAAAATTTATTTATTTTTTTTTTTAAATATTTTATCTTACCATGAAAATAATTGCCTGCAAAATATTCACGTCAATAAAAAGAATGTTACTGTTGTAAATGTATTTTACAATCGTATCATTTTTAATGGACCAGATGACATGCTCCAAGTATAATCTAAACTCAAATAAAGAAAAACGAATGCTTTTGAAAACGTCTTCTGGTGACTTAATTTCTAATCTCAGAACTGTACTTATCTTGACAAAAAAAAACATAAGTATAAAGCAATTGATTACCGATTTAATTTGTCTAGAAGAGATAGCGGAAGGGTGCAGAAAACGACGTAAACCAGAGAAGTTGACATAACATGCTCTTGGACTTCCAGATCAATCAATGATCAACTAAAATAATGGCTGACAAATTGTCTTGGAGACAGCTAAGACATGATAAATCATATTCTGCAAGATACGGAGAAAACATTCACTGTTTGTTTTCAGTTTCCTCTTACAGAAGATCTCCCCAGAGCGCTCGTTACAGAACTGTTTTGTTCCAGGCTTTCACATACTCTTCAATTATCTTCTCTGTCTACAAGAACAGACAATAGCTGAGAGGAAAAAGATAACAAAATGCCAAAGTCTTATGTACAACATGAAAAGAAGCTTCAATCTTGGGAAGATCTCCATCACTCTAGTAATTATAGGAGCATCGGACTCGTGAAAAAGAATTTCCAAAACTGCCTAGTAAATATCCCCTGTGAAGAGATACAAGCAATTGCACTCAAAGGGATAGTTAGAATCTTAAACCTGTCTCTGTTGGAATGTATGAGATGGCAGGTGAATATCTGGCATGTGGTCGGATGTGATAAGAAAATTGGGAAGGGAGGGGACGTATGTCGATGGATCTATTCATCACTACCGTTTTTACATATCGAAACCGAGGCAGTCTAGTAGTAGTTTATTGACTTGAACTGTTGAGTGCTGGTGTTTTTTTCATAGAAAGCTTTTCATTGGTTTACTTCTTGATACGAAATAAGTGATTGAAGATGGTTGGACAAGAATTTGCTAACAAAAATGAAGAGGCATATACTGAGACACCAAAAAAGTACAATAGTTCATATCAACAAAACTCTTGATAATAATTAGTAATTTATGTATGTGTCATTTTTAAGAGAAGTCGTTATAATGATGTTAACTTCCTGTTTTCCTGTCTGTCAAGTGTCTTACATTCTTTCTATGTTTATATATATATAAGAACACATTTACCTATATATTGTGCATGTTAATATATTTGGGGAAAAACATATTTGTGACGTTAGGGTTGAAGTTGTAAAATGATGTAATTGCCTTTAATTATGCTGAAATCAAGGTAATCCTTATATAAGGCCTAGCAGGTAACAACCTAAATTCGCAAGTGACTTTTTAGTAATATCCAGTATTGAATTAGCAACTGTACCTTATGCAAGGGTATATACTCTTTGTCACAAAGGACAAAAATGAATCATGCTTCACCTGTGTTCGCACTAACATTCATGTAAAATGTCTGAATCAGTGATGATAAAAAAAAAAAAATGAAGACTTCTCCATCTGGAAATTTAAAAAAAAGAAAACATCTAAATATATATATAGAAAGCAGAAACAGAAGAAAATGTCTGATTTTGGAAATAGATTAATGGTTGTCAAATTTACTATTTGTTTTTCCACCCCTAAAATTTTAAATGGGTTCATCTTATTTAATTAGGATTCATTGAGATGAGTATTATTTATTAATTTTTATTTATTGCAGACTATTATCCTCATTTCTTAGTTGTTTCACAACGTTTCGGCCAACTATTCCTCTGGCCTTCGTCAGGTGGTAACTTAGCCAAAACGTGGGGAGACGACAACTATGGAAGGCAGTAATTGCAGTGAATGCAGTCAGGAGATTCAGAGTTCCTATCCGTCGCGGTTACCACCTGACGAAGGCCAGAAACGTTATGAAACAACTAAGAAAAGATGAGGATAATAGTCTGCAATAAATAAAAAAATTAAAATGGATCCATCTTGTAATTTTTTATTAGCTAACTTCTGTGTGATGGGTGGATGGATCCCGGTTCTAGATACTTTTTGTCTGACTGAAGAGCTGTGATACAGCAAAACAGTTTGTCTGTGAATGAGACACATGTACACACACATATACAGACACAAAAATTACACTTTATTATAGAGGAGCAGATTAAAATAAACACATAGACCAAGATGGATGGTTAAAAATTTAAATACCTTGTCAAATTTATCGATGCAGCTTGAGGTAAAGAAGAAATTGGAATGTTTATCGATTCTGCCTGTCACTTTCCATATCATCTCTGGGCTCTTTCAATCAGGTACCAAATGCACCAATCTGAACCATAATGTAAAACTATTCGGCCATTACTGTGAAAACTCCACTCTCAAGTTTATCATAATGCCAATGTATGCTGTCACTGTAAAGAAGTCAAACTCTACACTCAACAGAACTCTACACTCCACAGAACTCCATTTAAAACTGTTGGATGATGTTTTAATAAACCAGTCTTCAATTATTACTGTACATTGTTCAACAAGTAAACGGACATTAATCCAAATATGAAGATCAGAGATGTGGAGTTGTAGTCTGTGTCAGAGCTTTTGAAAATTGTTGGATTCTTTTCTTTTTTTTTTTATACCCTTTAAAGAATCAACACATAATCTGAATATTAGAAGACTTTAAAATAAGGGGTCAGAAATTTACAGGTATCTGCAACAGCTTAGCCGTGTTTAATGTTGTCCTGCTTGTATAAGCTTTGATTCCATCTGTAGTGCCAGATCCAACTGAACACTAGCAAAAGCAATTGATCGAAACTTAGATGACAACACTGAAAGTTGACCTTAAGATAATCAATGGCCTTAAAATGAGATCACGTGATCAAAGAAATGTGAAACATGAATATCAATCATTTTGAGATGCTGTACAGATCAGGGTAGAAACCAGCTCAACCTTTCTAGTGTAAAAGGTATTTATTTTCCTCACTACCGTAAGATGTGACATAAGGTCGGAGGTGGAGATTTGAAATCCAATGTGCAGTCTGGCCAACAAAAATGCCTGCGCAGCTCCATCTGGAAATGCAGATGGGGGCCACCTCAGGCAGTTAGCAATAAACTAAATCCTTCTCAAAGTGAAAAGGTAAAGCCTGGACGGGTGGATTAGATTAAACTAAATGACCAAAGCTCTGCTGAACTGATTGTCTTGGACGCATCTGCAAATGATATGAACAAAACCTACTGGCATCATAAGGCAATTTAGTTCTACATTTAGAAATCTAAACTACAATCTCTGAAAATATTTTAAAGCTTTAAATTTTTATTTTTTTAAATAATATCTATTTAAGTAGATAACAAACAAAAAACAACTATGCTCATTATAAAAAGCAAAGCCTGACCCAATAAGCATTTTTGAATCGAAAGAGATAAACTTTTACGATAAAATAAAAATCTATTCATCATCAATTATGAACATTTTTACATTATATAAGGAGTCCATTTAGTTTAATAATCAATTAAAAAATCTAGCAGACAACAAGTTGATCATTTCACAAGTGATATTGGCTGATTTTATGGCCAGACATTTGTTTTCCCACATAGCTGCAATAATCATAGAACGAATTATATTGTTCCATTTTAAAAATTACTTTTCTGAGCATGGAAAACAATGACCAAGGTATCTATTTTTTATATGTACCCAGTCTTCTATCAGGAGGTTATGTTTCTTTGTTTTTTATTTAATGGAAGGGAGCAGTGATTATTTACTTGGAGCAGCTGTAAATGGGGAAAGATAATGTAGAATGAATAAATAAAACAATGATCTTTTTTTTTTTTTTTTGAGTAGTGGATCCAACAAAGTAGATTTACACACGTGGATATTGGGGGGGGGGAAGATAGATTTTTTTTTTTTTTTTTAACTGAGTGAAATATACTCTTACCTCCACGAAGTATGACTCGTTTGAGAGGGTCATTGTGCTCAGAATCAAAATAGGAAATAATAAAAATAAATGATAATGACGGACAATTTCCGGAAATATGCATCAGAAACTGAGGGAGCGTGATTGTATTGGAATTATATGTAGCACTTGTTTATAGTCCTTTGATGTCTAATTGGAGAGAGGAAAAAGTAACTTAGTTCATTAATATATTAGAAGATAAATTAAAGTAGGTTAAAGAAAATTTAATAAAATATACCCACATTTGCTTATATGAATGTCAAAATGGGAATTGGCTGAAAAAATAAAATTGAATTTAGTTCTTACGTGGTTAGCATAAAAATATAGTGAAAAACATTTAAACAGATTAACTGGTTAAAAAAAAAAAAAAAAAAAAACTATATGCATGTAGTCTTCAATTAAAAGGTCAAAACCTTATATTAACTTGCCAATCAAAATCTGAACTTTTAAAGCTGAAAAACTGCACATAACCCTATGGGATATAGGAGTGTTATTGTGATGTCACCTGGCGGGAACAAAGAGGTCGAGTCAAGTGGTGAGTGTTGCTAAGGTTAGAATTATTTTTCACTTTTTATTTTCTCTACCTGAAAAAATGAAATGATTTGCAAGATCAAAGTGTGTGTATGTGTAATATATATATATATACTAGCATGGGTGCCCGGCGTTGCCCAGGTATTTGGAGATGTATGTTGAGCAAAAAAAAAGTGGTCAATTTTAACTTTGCCCCCTATTATAACCCCTTAAAATTGTTTTGGGCTCAAATTAAATTATTAGGTTCATTGGACAGTGATCTAACTTATGTCTAAAATTTCAAGTGTTTAGACCAAAAATTGTCAGGAGTTTGGTAGAGTTCTCAAAGGTCAAATCGTTTAACTTTGACCCCTTGTTCACCAAATTTATGGCCTAAAACCGATCACCTCGATTTTCCCAAATCTCAGTAACCTGTATATCATTTCGAGTCTGTAGACTTAAAATTGAGTTATTGCGTAGGGAAATGTACACACACAGACACACGGATATACACACACGGACAGACACTTTTACTTTATATATATATATATATATATATATATATATATATATATATATACTAGCAAGCCATCAGGCATTACCAGGTCATAAAATCTCTCGACAGATGCTTCCTTTCTAGGGCAATTGCCCTTGACATATTAAAGGCCTTTGATAGGTTGTGGTATAAAGGCCTACTCCATAAGATTTCCAGCTATGGTATAGCTGGAAATGTCTTCCTAATTAAATCATTTCTCTTTGATAGGTTCATAAGAGTAGTGGTTGATGGGCAGAAATCAGAAGCTCACACTATTAATGCTGGAGTCCCTCAGGGACCATCCTGGGCCCAACTCTCTTCCCGATCTACATCAATGATCTTCCAAATTACATCCTAAGATCATTTGTAGACATTTATGCCGACGACATTACCATCTATGACAACACTTCAAAGGCAGTAAACAACCAATTTCTCTCTGATTCTCTCCTCTCTAATCTTGATCACGTGGTACAGTGGTGGAAAGAGGTGGCTTGTTCATTTTAATGCATCTAAAACCAAGCTTCCATCTTTACATCAACACTCTGATCCTAGTTTTGGCGTTAATTGAAATGGATGGCTCTCATCTTGGGATGCTCCATGTTTTAACAAGCTTCTCGGTCTGACCTTTACTCCTGATCTGAAATGGAACACTTACATCAAATCCGTTGCCAAGGTTGTTAGAAAAATAGCGGGGTCATTCTACCGCTTCAGTAGATATCTCACTGCTGATGCAATTATTTTACCTGTATAAGAGCCAATTATGTCCAAGAATGGAGTCCTGTTGTCACCTCTGGGCAGAAACTGCTAGAAGCACCTTATCCTGCCTTGAGAGTTCAAAATAGATTTCATGGCCTAGTGGAAGATGCCTTTTTTCTTCCCTGCAACCTCTTTCCAACAGAATAGACGTTGTGAGCCTGTCTCTGCTTTATCATTATTTTCATGGCAAGTGCTCATCTGAATTCCAATCTATGGTACCCCCCCTTGCCAAACTTTCACAAAAAACACTCGTCTAGCTGAAACCAATATCAATGATTTCTCCCACTCTTTATTTGTTCCTAAATCTCAACGTAGATTCCATGAACAAAGCTTCTTTTTTTTTTTTTTAGAACTGCACGCCTGTGGAACTGTTTCATTTCTGTGCTTTCCAACTAAAATATGGTTGTTTTCAAGTCCAACATGAACAAGTTTTTGATGAGCCATCCCCTTAAGTAATCCAATTTACCGAATTTTCACTACCAACGATTACTATGTTGTTTACTTGTACTTCTAGAGATCTTGTTTGTCTCTCTCATGTCTGTTATTCCTGAAGAGCTATAGATCTCTGTTGGCTTTGTGATTTATGATGTTGACTACTGTACACTCATTAAATCTATGTCCTCGAGTGGCCTCCGTGATGACTCCTTTATAAAAAAAGACAAAAATGTGCAAATGAAATAACCTCTTTAATGTTGATTGCTTTTGAATAAATTGTATATATATATATGTATATTATCTCATGCAGAAATAAAAGTATATAAGAGTTCATTTTCAGTATTAAAATCTATTTGTGAAAATGTGCTACTGGTATATATTAACCAGATTGTGAACAGACAGACAGACAAGAATAGGACTTTATTATAATAGCTATAATATATATACACACACACACCTAACTTTATATGAATATAGAGAGATATGTCTATATGTGTGAATCTATATTTGCACATATGGATACGTTTTTACAAAATCTGTTAAACAAGATTCTCCCTATTTCTTTAAAGCATATTTCAAGTAGAATCTGTAAATAAAACGTTACTTATGTTGTATATCTATCAGGTGTTACATATTTTTACTTAATAGGTTTGGCTCTTTCTCTTACTGAGGGGGAGAGAGAAGGAAAAATTGTAGGTGGTGTATGAATGGGGGAGGGGTTAATTTCTTAATAGTGAAACTTCAGCAGGATGGAAGTAAATTGTTATTCAAAGGGTGGAACAAACAAAAACCTCTTTAAAATATATTTAAGCTGCTGACACTTCTATTGCTTGGAATTAAAATAGCGTTTTGCTAATCCAAACGTTTTCTTGCCCTTGGGGTGGGGTTAGAGTCCCCCCCCCCCGCTCTCTGTTTCTTAATGATCCACACCCTTTTTGTATCATGTCACTGGTTTTTGTCATCAAAAATATTTACATTTACATGCAAAGTAAGTTCTTTTTTTGGTGGGGTGGGGGAAATGCTTAAGTTTGTGTGTGTGTGTGTATGTATATATATATATATATATATATATATATATATATATATATGTGTATGTGTGTTATCCACAGACAGTTTTACTGTATCACAGTTCATCAGTGCAGCTAGATTAGCACTCATCTTGAACCAGGAATTAAACCAACAACCATCAAGTTCTATCTGACTTATGGGATCGGCGCCTGTAAATGATATCTTCAAATGTCTTTATATAAACATTTGACCCCACTTTTAAAGTGCTCTATATTTTTTTTTTTTTTTTTTTTATGAAGAGCTTGTTATAGGGACTTACTTATTCACTGGACTCTTCAAATCATTAACCCCCCCCCCCACACACACACACACACAAGTCTAATACTCTTGTAGAGAGACTGCCTAACAGTCGGAAAATGCAGACGACTGTTTTTTGGTATTCACTTTTTTGTACAATATAGTTTTTTCTACCTCCGACACTTTCCTTAGGCCATGAAAGATCTTAAAATATAATTATCCACTAACACGTGTTTCGTCATCTATAACTCCTCAAAGTGGCTGAATCTATATCTAATATATGAAAAATAACCACTATCGTTTTGCTAAACTTGTATGTTAATATGGATTGTATATGTATTAGATATGTCTCTATACTGTGTATTACCATCAGGAAATAGATTATGAACAATTTGGTGTTTTTACTTCTAGTTTTGTTTCAGTTATTAACACCTTCCGTGAAATATTTTTTTTTTAGATTGCCATTGTATATCAATCTTCCAGTCATTTTCTTTTTTCCTTTATTTTACTTTTTTTTATTGGAATTTAAAGTTTTAATCAAAATACTTACAGTATTGTTTAGTCCTTACATTAATTGAATAAAATGGTTTCCAATTATAACATTCCCCTCGCTACCAAAGTCAAGAGTTTAAGGCATTTTTTAAATGTCTTTTTTTCCATGTTGACTGTATGTATGCTACTGTTACTGTTTTAGGTCTACTCTTCCAGACTTGGTCTTCTCTCTTTGAGGAAGGGGTTATTTTATTGCTAATCGCCTGAAGCATCCCTACTGGGAATGCCGATGGGGTTATCCAGGTATTTTTCACAGGCTAGCCCACTTTCTGATCCTGTGTTACATCATCTTACCATGGGAGGGATGGTGTTTCAACATGAATTACAGATTCTATGTGTTTGCCTTTCTGCACTCACACATTCTGCCAGTTGTTCGATTAAACAGAATGCTTAATAATTTCAGACATAAGAAAAAAAAAAAAGTACTGATAACCTTAAACTTAAATGCACTATTCTGATTGGCTAGCAGTTCAGTGCAAAAGTTGCCATGCAACAGGAGTTACTCTTGCCACTTAAATATCATTTCACTCGAAACTATTCAATCAATGAAATTGGATAACACTTAGCAACTAATCCTGCAGCAAGAATAATTGCTTTTTTAGCAAATCCCAGCTATATAAATAATACATGTTTACATGTTCATAAATGTTTTGAAACTGATTAATAACTTGCCATGAGTCACTATCTATTTTCTTGAGTTGAACTCTCTAGTAAGAGTATAAACGGTTGTTACTTAGCATAAAGCATAGCTATTTAAGGTCTCTCTACAGTTGATGCAAATGTATATATGAAATAAGTCACATTGCTTTGGGAGCAAGCATAATAGCATAGAGTTCTTATACTTGACCATTGATAAGTTTTAAGAGTTCAAGCGTCCAGCATTGAGCTCTCTGTTTATAAAAAAGTTATATCTAGTTTTTCACTCAAAATGGTACCAGACTGCAAAACCAATTAATCAATGCTTAGAAAAGCTTGTCCCTTAGTTTACAGAAAACTATTACTATTAGAATTTTTTTTTTTTTTTTTTATTTCAGTTTTATGAAAATAAAATCGTTTTTTATAAATGGGTTTGAAATATAACTCATATGATTAATCGACATAATTTGGATGCCTTCTTGAGTGACAAACTACAAATTTACCAAAAAAGCATCATGTTTAACCACACCGAAAAAATCCTAATATGACAAATACCTGTTTGTACATGGCACATCCGTGCACCCTTTAGAAAGGTGTGAATTCATATCCTCCTTCCAGCTATGGGTTAAATAGGATAGATAAGACCCGAGCTTCAGTTGTGCAACTCCTACAAGAGAAGGAAAACTCTGAAATAACATTCTTTTTCTGCTCGTCTCGGCAGTGTTTCAAGTTAACGTAGACTTTTCTTTCCTGCTATGCTCAAGTATTGCTCGTTCAAGAGGTGTGATGTGGTTGGAAGTTACACAACTCTTGCTCTATTATAAACTCTGTGTGCAGGTATCCTTACAAGGATATCCATTGTCTCTTAAGATTAAAAGGAGACCAATAATATATTTGTTCCATTTCGTTCGCAGAAAGATAGCACTGTCAAAGTAATAGCCATTACACCTATCTTCGCTTATTTTTTTTTTTATCTTGGATTCTTTGCGAAATCATCTCCAGCAACATTATCTTTAATTGAGTTTGCAGGTTTTTCTCGCAGCCGCCAGTTAGCCTTCCTTTTGAAATAAATGCATTGACTCCATCAACCACCATTCTTTATCTTCCTTTTCTTGAAAATTAGTTGATACGTGGCTGTTTGGTCGACCTTTTTACCAAATTCGATTCCTTTTAAGAATTTTCTCAGAACTTTTCTCTCTTTATTTCGATTTGCTTTAGAAGTGATCATCATTCTTCTAGCTTATATATCATGGAAACAACAATACTTAAAATGAAAAATCTCCAAAGTTATTGCATCTAGCTGTTATTCAAGACTATTTGAACCAAAGGTGGAGTAGGAGTCTGGAGTCAGTCTAGGTTGAAATTCAAATGTGCTTCAACTTTCCAAACCCCCTGAGATTTGGGAGATAGGCTTCTACAGTTTTGCAGCAATTGCATTTTTAAAATCGAATTTTTTTCAACTGACCCCTTTACTCATCTGAACTACGTTTTATTTATTTTGTTTTATCTAAATCTAGCAAGATTATCTGGCATTGCTGGCAGGATTGCAGAGTTTGGAGGGATATGGTTCGACCCTGACTCCCAAGATTCCAAAAGTTCTGACTCCTTATGTTAGTCTCCTAATATTTAAAATGTCTGATTCTTCAGAGATGAAAAAATCTGACTCCTAACATTCTTAAGATTTCAACTTCGATTTCTTCCAAAACCAATAAACTATTTTTGACATTTAAAAAAATTTTTTTTTTTTTTTTTTTTTTGCGAGATAGTTTTTATTTCCATTCAAAATAATGGTAAGTCTTTATGTTTTCCCTTGTATATAATTTATTGAATAAATATTGGACGATAAATAACGTTATTCTTTAGTTTGTTTACAAACAGTAGTCTCAGTGGAGTGTCTATGCGGGGTGTGGTGGGGGGCTGCATCAGCTTCTAGCATAAGCATTGATTGTACCACATCTCGTTTGTAGAACTTTGTCTTGTGTTCGGTAGATTTTGATTCTTCTCTTTTAAAAATGCTGCCAACTGATTTTAGTGTTTGCCATCTTGTATTGATTCCTGAATTAGTAACTTTAAAAAAAAAGTGCCGATTTTATTAATTTTTCTTATTTGTTAGGATAGAATTTTTCTATATTGAAAGGTGAGAAGATGATTCATTTGTTATTCCACTCAGGGCGGCTCTTAAATTAACACCTTTCAATCTAGATGTTTTTACTTTTTTAAAAAATTTTATTTAAGCATTTAAACATTTTTAAGATGAAAATGATATTTCAACAATTCAGCCATTTTTGCTTTTCCTGTATATTTAATTTACTTAGAATTTTAAAATTGCTCTCGAGCTGGTTTCCTAACGTTGCATGGATAAATCTTTGTTCGTTGGGAGACGGTGAAGAAAAGAGATTGATGAAAAAAGGTGTGAAGTAATTACAAATACTTAAAAAAATGAATAATCAAACAACAAAACATTAAATTCAATCTTTTTTGTCAGATTCATTTGATCTTTATATTTAATACTTTCAGTTGAATACAGCATGCGCAGATTAAATATTAATAGTGATGTAGACTTTTATTTAAAATTTTTTTTTTTTTTTTTTACTCATTTTATTAAATTCCATTCGTTTTACGATTAATATTATTTGAAGTAGTTTTAGACATATCAAAGCATCCTTCTAAGAGGCTCTGTCTATTAGTCTTTCATATTCGGTGGCATGTCTGGAATCAACTCGTTTGTTATATGCTCCAAAGATTCAAGTATTCTTAATACTGAAAATATAACCAAGGGAGATAATTTTAATGATTTTGGGTACTGATCCAATCTGATCCAAAGTCATATTAGCAGTTTACGGTAAGTTCAACACTGCCAGACGATAAATTCCAAACGCTGAAAACAAAACTTTAACACGGTAAGATAAGATTTACCGTTAGTTTAAATGCAAAAGAAATATTTTTATTTTTTTCAAGAAAAGTGTGTGTATATATATATAATTTTTTTATTTTCAACAAATATTTCAAAAATATTTTCTATTAAGACATCGTCTGCTGATTGACTAATCACTGATGCTGGAAGATGCCGACGTGACCTTGGGTCAAATTCTGAATCTATACCTGATTTAGATACCCTCTCCCTTACATGCCACTGATGATGCTTAAATTAATTTTTTATTTATTTATTTATTTTATTTTTTTTTGTAAATGTGCATGCATCTTGAACTAAATCACAATGACACATCAGTTGTTGAGCTTGACCAGTACTTGTATGTGTGACCATTCGGCATTACCAGATGTTGTAAGCAAACTGAATCAAAACCTTATCAGGTCAATTCAGGGCTTTGGGTTTCACAAAGCCAGCAATGGATCAGAGATCTTTTGCTCTTCAGGAATACCAGATATGAGAGACACAAGAGAAGTACAAGCAGAAGGTAACATGCAAGAGAATCCTCTGTACTAACGGGCCCTGTGGAAATTCCACAACGTCTTTAATATGTAATATATTGCAGCTAGGCATTCTGTGGATGTTCAGCACGAATGAAGACCCTATGATATTATTGTAGCCCTTTTTTTTTTTTCTTTTTTTTTTTTAACTGTAAAAGTATTTAAGTAATCTGGTTAATATAGTGTCAGAATGTGGTTGTTACAGTTTATCTCCAGTATCCTTATAGGAGTCTGTGACCTATTCCCATTATATGGACGTGTATCTGTCTGGGTTTATCTAACTACTTTTTAACTTATTACTTATAGCTTTAACAATATTGACACTATGAAAGCTGTCATGCAGAGATCAAATCCTCTTGATGTAGTGTTTTATTAATTTTCTCTAATCGTATTAGTGTGTATGAACCCAGAAAATCCCCTCATTTGAAAATGGTGATTTATGGACAACTAATTCTGTACAGATAAGTTTGCAATACATATCTATTTTTTTTTTTTTTTTAATATATATATATATATATATATATATATTAGTAACTAAGCCAAAAACGGGCATGCAATGGAACCTAAAATTCAAACGTTTATGAGGACATAAAACTTGATAAGAATGATGACCCACTATTTCCGCTGATGGTTCTAAAGGAGGAGGCCACAAATCATGTAGGGAGACTTCACATGCTGGGTATCCTACCATATATAAAAAAAAAAAAAAAAAAAAGACTTATAATTGACTAGGGAGAAAGATTCTTTATTTTTTTCTCTATCTCTATTTGCTGAATGGATTCTGTTCAAGAAGGGTTACACATCCATCGAAAGTATTTTTAATTGGATAATTGAAGGTTATGATTTCAATCCCTGTACTGGAGAGTAAAAAAAAAAAAAAAAAAAAAAAAAAAAAAAAAACTATACTGTATTTTATTGTTGCACTGGTTATAACATTCTATCACCCCTTTCAGTCTTTCTATAACCATAGCTGTTTGAGGAAGGGCAACATTTTGTAGAGAATAACCTATATTTACTGTGTCATCCTCCCATTATACAACACTTGATATTCCTAAATGGTCAGCAGTCAAATACTGACTAAGCTCAGTATTACTTTACTGACCTAAGAGTAACCAGCGTATCAATGATTATATTCATTTTGGGGTGCTTTTTCATTACTCCCCTCTCCTACCTGATGAAAAAACAGAATAAAGAAAAATATATATGATATAGGTACCCGTGATAGAAAGAAAATATCATACACTAAAAAATTATGTAAAAAAAAAAAAAAAAAAAAAAAAAAAAAAAAATTTAACTAAATGACAAGGAACAATCTTGCGATACCATCTTGAAAACAGTTTGAGGGAACTAGGGAGATAACATCAAATCAAACATTTGTAAGATTTTAGAAAAACAATTCTTAACGTGGGGAGGGCATCATTGGAAAAATTCAAATTCAAGTAAAAATGATTTTTTTATAAAGATAAAACTGCTTGATCAATTTGCATGATTTTTGGTGTGTGAAGGTTTCTTTCCATTGCAAATATGTACAAGGTACGGATTTAAAAAAAATTTTTTAAGGACAAGCACTTGTCCCCCCCCCTTGGGTAGTATGTTTTTATTCTTTATTCACAATAACTTAAGATTGACATAAAAGCAAAACTCAGATTGAACTTTGATCAAATCCAAAATTTCTATAATTTGTTCAAGCAAAACTGCATGAGACTGCAGATCGTATGTTTACAACAACGAAAAAAAGTCTGCTTTTTTAAAGGCAGTTAAACAAGAAATATGTACATATTCACTGCCAAGACATTTTGGGGTCATGTCATACTCCCCAACTCCCACCTTCACATTTATTTATGTATTTACTTTTTTACATGTGCTTCGCTAATCATACTTGCTCTCCTTGATGAAATCTGAATGGAAAAACCTGGACGGACAAAGGACACCTGTCATAAAACAGCTGAGATTGAGCGAAAGGAAATGAACCTTACATGAGGATAAAACTTTGTGAAAAGCCCCCAAATTGAAATGAATAGGTGACAAGTTAAATCCATACTTCCTGACTAGGAAGAAAATGATTGTTGGGAGTTGGTATGCAATATTTTCGGACTCTGTTTAAATACTGTACCAAGAACAAATCGAAAGAAGTAATTCCATAACGAAAGTAGCAATGTTTCTGGAGGCACTAACGCATAACATACAGATAGAAATAGAGCTAATTCATATTAATCTACACAGTTGAGTTCATTTTAATATGCAGGTGTGACAAGTTTGTTTATGATTAGTTTATTGACCCGGGGGAGAGTAGAATTAATCATAGCAAATAAAAGATCAATCCTTCCATAAAAAATGGAAATATTGCATCACAGAAAGATTACTTGCAATTTAATATAATAAGAAACATAATTTGGACTCTAGTTGCTATATTTAAAGTGTAATATCTGTTCTATCCTATCTCTGTGAAAGATCCTTCTAGACGGAGACAGTTTCTAATTTTGTCCCATTTCAGAATGACTCTTTTTAGGCAGCTTCATTTTCTTCACATTAAAAGCCAACCTTGTATCTTATTTTGCCTTTGTGAGAATGCAAGTAAATAACAAAACTTTAACGCAGTTGGTTTAATTATGTGAAAGATATATATATATATATATATATATATATGATTTTTTTTTTTTTTTTTTTTTTTCAAGAAAAGTATATATATATTCAAATGTTTCAAAGAAATGTATACTTTTTTTCTCCTATTAACGAAGACATCGTCTGACTAATGATTGGCTAATCATATCAGCTGTGACATATATATATATATATGTCTCTCAAGATAATCTCTATATTTCTTGTTTGTCCATTCCATTTTTCTCAAACTAAGTCGATCTGGCTGAAATTTTGCATGAGCTTATGATTAACTACAGCGAACTGATTATAGTATTGGTTCGATGCACAGTTAGGGATTGATACAGATTAGTATTTAATGCAAAACTGCACAAATTTAACCATATTAAGTCATCAATTGGGCATAAGGCACTAATTTTAAGTCAAATAAGTTTTGCCTGTTTTTAACGGATTAAAACATCGTATTTACTTTTTTGGTTGCAATAAAAAAAAAAACGGTTTGAATGGGAATTTAACGTTATCTCTCTGACTGAGAATCTATTTTCTGAATTTTCGTCTGGCATAAAAGTCAAATATAGTGAGTGTTATAAAATCTGCTCATTGATCAGTGATGGTCTCTTGGGTGAAACCCAAAGATTCTAGCCATCTCCACCCTCATTCCCGACAGCACCCCGGGAGCTTATGATATATCGGATACTAGTAGGGTTTGATGTAGCTTTCGCATTGATCTGTTTTAGATTTCGTGATGGCTTATGTTGGCTGGTTTTATGTCTTGTATACTTTATGGTCATACTGAACATATTTTGACAGCATTTTTTAGTTTGTAACTGCACACATGAAATACAATGCATTTCTGAAATGTAAAATACAGGTTCAAGTCTTGTTGTAAGCAGCTGACATTTTTTTATTCCGCAATTTGGCTAAGCAGTAAATTGCTATAGTTAGAATATTACAATATAAACATGTATACACCCACACACACACACGCATGTGTGCACCCATGCACAAATGATGGGGCAAAACTAATCTCTATAACCATTTATAAAAATTAAGTTTTTATAGTTACAGATGGCCCAAATAACATGTACTTTTTCTCCGGCTGTCTTGAACCCAGTCTAATGCTAAAATAGTACTGACAGTGTGTATCTAGGTATAAAATATAAATTCAAGACGAGACTAAAAAATCATCTCAATTGAAAAGGATTCCTTTGCGTCTTATTCAAAGGAAGTCTGAATAAATAAAGAGGAAGTATTAGCTCCTTCAGACGTGGTTAATTGTAGCGTGCAGTTGATCACTAGCGCTGTGACAACAGCATATTCTTTACATTCTTTTCTCGAGTATATATCCGACACACTCAACTAATCAACCGATAACCACAACAAAGAAAGGTAATTCAATATACATGAGAAGCAACCGATTTGGAGTATAAAAATTGAAAATTGTTTCTGGTCACTTTATGTAAAATAGCAATACAAGAAATATTTTTTTTTGATTAGATATTATTTATTTGTTTTTTTTTGTAATACATTTTGAATGAATTTGATTATTTATACAAAAGTGCAATTTTACCTAAATGTGAGTTTGGAATAATTTTCCCTTTTGCCAATTTGGTACCGCAAGTCGTATGGAATATAAATCAATTATTGAAATAAGTGACACTAAGACCTCATCATGTTCCTTGTCATCATCATTATCATTATTATGTTAGTTTTAGCATGTGTTGAATGATAGTTATCTGGAAATCCATTTGCTAAAAAATATGGAGGTGAGGCATATTGTGAAGACTATGTTACACCCTAATCCAGATTGCATTCAATTCACCAAAATAAATGAATAAATAAACCAGAAAATTCATCTGAAAACAAAAGTGAAGCATTTTTTATTCTATTATTTTTTTAAGCATTAAAAAAAATACAAACATTTATCTAATCAAAATATAACTATTCACTGACACGTGTTTCGTTGTCTACGACTCTTCAGAGTGGTTGAATCTAGTTTCAGTGGAGAATTATATTTTAAACAATTTATATGCCGCTCCCCCACTTGGGGTACCAAAATGGTAAAAGGGAAAATTATTCCCAACTCGCATTTAGGTAAAAATGCACTTTTGTATAAATAATCAAATTCATTTAAAATGTATTACAAAATGTATTACAAAAACAAAAAACAAATAATATCTAATCAAAAAAAATATATCTTGTATTGCTATTTTACATAAAGTGACCAGAAACAATTTTCGATTTTTATACTCCAAATCGGTTGCTTCTCATGTATATTGAATTACCTTTCTTTGTTGGACCCAGGTGTTTTAAAATAATTTGGATCAAATCCGAAAAAATTAGAAAAGAAAAAAAACAAAAGTGCATAAAGTGATCAATAGGGCTGTGACGACAGAGTATTGTTTTTATTGTTTTAACTCTTGAGTATATATTTGTTAATATCTTATGTTTTTATATAGACTGATGTGGTTATCGGTTGATTAGCTGAGTCTGTGTCGGATATATACTCGAGAGTCAAGAGTGTAAAGAATATGCTGTTGTCACAGCCCTAGTGATCAACTGCACGCTACAATTAATCACGTCTGAAGGAGCTAATATTTCCTCTTTATTTATTCAGACTTCCTCTCAATAAGAGGCAAAAATCCTTTTTAATTGAGATTTTTTTTAGTCTTGTCTTAATCCAGTAGTTCTTTTTGATTTGAAAGGAGGGATTTCCTCACATTGAGAACCAACCATGTGTCAAACATCACCCTCATAAGAAAGGCAAGTAAATATTGACTCTGTTTCAGAGTACATTGAGATTGAATTGTAATTTCAAATTATAAAAAAAAAGAAAACATAAGGGGTAGATATGATAGTTAAGAGGGTGAAATATATACATGGTGAGTCAGAAGTAACTGGCTAGTAAAAACATTTTTAGTCTAAATTAGCCTGGGTGCCTGGCGTTGCACGGGTGTTTGGAGGTGAATGTTGAGCAAAAAAAAATAAATGAATAAATAAATAGTGGTAGTAGGCAAGCAGGCTCGAACCTGTACCATGAAGGAGGAAAAGAACGTGAAAAAAAGTGACATCTTTGCTGTTGCATCCATCGCCAAACCGGAAGTGGCGAAGGTTTAAATTAAGGCTAGTCAATCGAAAAGAGGTGATTTTCGAAAATATCAACGAAAAAAGCGCCCCCCTCTATAGAAAAGTGCACAGTTGAGGGTGAAGGAATTACTATTTTTAGCCAATTTTTCAATATTTGTCGTCCAAAGTGTCAAGCTTCAAAACTATACCAATCTTGTGAAACTCCGTCGCCTCTGTTGAAGGTTTTAGGCACATACAAAGATACATGTATACATACATTTATTTAAACAGACTGGTGAGATTTATATTATAGACTAGCGGGGGGGGGGTACCCAGTGTTGCCGGGTGTTTCGAGGTGTGTGCGCTCTTAAATTAAAAAGAAACCGGGGGGGGGGGGTAAAAAGTTTTGGTAAGTTGGTAGGATCGAACCCGAAGCCCTGAGGCGAAGGTGAAAAATAAAATGTGAAAAAAGCATGAACCGTTCAGCCAGCCAGAATGAGTTCCTGAAAGATGTTTGAATTTATTTAAGGACAAAATTGACAGGTGCCCGCACGGAAGTCGTAGCGTTAACATTTTGTGCGAGCGTTACGACGACGACGACTATGTAAGCAATAGTTATTCAGCAGTTAACATTTTCTGCGGGACAGTTTTTAATGAGGTCAGTGACCCAGTTTGTTTGTTTTTACCTAACTTTGGGGAAAAACAACTCCCCTCCCCGTTTATTAGAGGAGTGTATCGTGTTAAAATGAAAACAACCATCTGATATGACGATGATATGCCGACATTGACCAAACGTTACATCGCTTTCTAGAGACCATTGGCGCCAGCGGGGGTACCCGACGTTGCCTGAGTGTAGGTGTGTGTGGTTGTTAATGAAAAACTAAGAATAATCGAAGTAAAAAAAAAACAGAAAGCAGGGGGTACGCGGGCGGTGGAGGAGAGGTAATCAAAACATCGAAAAAACACAAAAAAATCTAACGTAAGGCAAACGAACGATGTTAAATGTAAAAATCGAGGAAAGAAAACAGAAAAAGAACGTTAAAACTAAAAACCAAAAAAAAAAAAAAAAATGTGAAAAATGGCTTAAATAAGCCTGTTTCTAAATTAAAATAATCGGTGGGTACCCGGGTGTTTTTTGGTGTGTGGTCAGGGGTGGGGGTGTTAATGAAAACCTAAGAATAAGCAAAGTAAAAAAAAACAAAAAAAAACAAAAAAAAAAACAGAAAAACGAACGTTACGTGAAAAATGGTTTAAAGAACGCTAAAAAATAAAAAAATAAAAATCTCACACCACGATTCGAACCCAAAACGTTTAGATAATGAACCAACGCTCTAACCAACTGAGCTAACACGACATACATGAAATTCTCTCAGTTCTTCAACTATTTAAACTAAATCAGGTCATGACGCCATCTGACGCATGCATAGAACCGGTCGTCATGAGAGGACGGTTTTTGTTGACCCCCCCCCCCTGTAAAAAATTGTCGATTTCAGGGTGAAAAAATTAACGTTTTTGGCCAATTTTCCGATATTTTTTGGGTGAAGGATGGAGCTTCAATATGATACCAAGTTTGTTAATTTTTGTTCTGTCTGTCGAAAGTTTTTAGCGGCGCACACACACACACACATACATACAAACATACATACACACATTTTCGCTTTTATATTTATAGAAGATGATTTAACTATGTATATTCAGAAACTACATTACCAGAGTACTTTGCTAAGATTGTTTCATTCTTGATTGCCCGATTACTTTAGCTAGAAACAAAGTCTAGTATCTGTTTTGATGTTACTATTCATTTTTTTTCCTTGTTGAAGAAATACTAGACTGAAGCAATTTTTATTTTTGTTCCAATCACGAGTGTCCCTTATTGAGGAGCAGAATTTTTACCACATTATAAACCTTGTGTCTAACTTTGCCCTCGTGGGGAGGCAACCTGCATATTGAAGCAGAGACATAACACATTATTATGGTTGATCTTCTGAGTATTATCTGAATTTAGACAAAATGAATACCATAACATAATTTGTGTGCAGATGTTTTGGGGAGGGGTGGGGCGTTTGACTTTGTTCTATTTTTGTTTTCGTAGCCTCACTTTTTATTTGAACTTTTCTTGTTTCCCCATCTTATTTTGCAATGTTTGTAAACATATTCTATTTTCTCCTTATTTTCATGCTGTTGGATGAGGAGGAAGATGGTGTTATCTTCCCCCCACCCACCGAATGTTCTACTGAGTTTTATTTATTTGTCTTCTGCCAGAAGAGCAAAATTTGCAGTCTCTTTGGAAATGCCACGGGATTTCCTTCGAACGCGTTTTGCTTTTAGCTTCAAACATCTTTCAAACAATTTGGTAAAATCTACAATTACAAGGTTTCCAGTATCATCACTCTTCGAACCTAAATCGTTCACTTCCTTACTTGTCTACCGCCTGTCTCTTTATCTCGCTTTCTTCCTTTGATGGAGCTATCAGCTTATGTTGGAAATATTCTTCTTTTGCCTGACACAGCCTAAGTAGATTTTGTTCGTAATAAATTATGAATAAGTCCTCAACAGTCTGGGTCATATTTGAGTGATGGACTTGTATCTGTCTGGCTGAGGTATGTTTCTGTGCAGTGTTGGCTTCACCTAAGCTTTACCTTCCTCCTTTGAGAATTGGTTACATTATTGCCAATACCTCGAAGTGCTTATATTGGGAGAATGCCTATGGGGTTGTTCGGGCATTTTTTAATGGCCAGAGTGCACACTCCTTTTGTACACTAGCTTACTTGTAGAGAGGAGTTTACAAGAGTTGTTGAGGCTTCTGCAACAGGACCTAGAGTTTTTCATTCAATCATGAAGCTGATGATGGGGTATATATATATATATATAATATATATATATATATATATAATAAAGTAACCTTGACTGTCTAAGGAACAGTCTCTACCAAACTCTTTTGTCGATTTTTGGTGTATAGACTTGAAATGTGATATATAGGGATTTGGGCCTATGGAAAAATTTAATTTGGTTTTTGGCCGATAAAAATTGTGGCCAAGTGATAAAACTTGAAAAATATTGGAACTTGGCAGCCATAAGTCGACTTAAAGTGCTCTTGTATGCATGCACAAATATACGTTAATACGTTAAAGTCGGTTTATTTTTTAACTATTTCTGATCCATCTGACATAATAACTCAAACTGTAACGACTAAGGCTGGAGAGCTATGTTTTGGTTTTGATTCTAGCTGAAGGCACTGGAGCCATATGACTACTACATATTAGGTACAATATAATAATCAGTAGATTGATAGAAATTGGCTCTATAATAATAAATATGAAATCTGCATAAGGTAAAATATATTAAAGCATATTTTATGTTTGGACAACGCCTTGCAGCCTGCTAGTGTGTGTGTGTGTGTGTGTGTATGTATGTATGTATATATATGTATTGCACACTGAAATATTCTTTTACGAATAGTCGCCATTATGTATATGTATGCCAGCAACATTCACCCTAGACAGGTTGAACCAGCTTCTGCCAAAAGAGGAAATGTCAAGGGATATTAAATTCACAAGCGATCCTTAGTTACATGTATATCCTGGTCAGGGGAGATGAGGATGTTAGGTTCTCCTACCTACAGCGCCTGATGTTCCGAAATAACCACCCATCTTGCACTGGCCAGACTCAATGTTGCTTAACTTTAGTGATCTAACGAGAATCGGTGTGTCAACGTGACCGTGTGTTATAGCTGATTTGGGTATCTTTATACGAGTTACCATGGAGCAAATTGTGAATGGGTTAATCTGCATCCTATTCGATTTAACATCTGTTTTACATTTTGGCATTTTAAAAATGTTACATCCACTATGAAAAGGTTTGATATTATAGAATTTCTGTGTGGTTTACTAAAGCACTTCCAAATGTTTTGTTTTTGTAATTTCACTGAAGATACTCAAATCAGATGTAACGAATAGTGATTACAAATATCTTTTCCAAGGAACCTTGTAGTTTTACACTATTTTCTTGGTATTTTCAAGTCGGACACATCTGACAATTTCTCGGTATGTTAGAAATGTATTGTGTATTCCAGTCACAAATTTCGTATAATTTCCTTTTTAACATTCTACTAATGTCCACAATGATAATTATTTTACAATAGGTTAGGCAGATGGGGATAGTATTTTCCAATTCTTTTGTTGCTGAATAATAAATAACTGCAGTGGAGAAACTAACGAATTCTGATAAAATAAAAAATGCCAAGGAGAATGAAGATTTCCAATAGAACATAATCTTTCTGAAATACAAGAATATAATATGCAGTCACTTTATTTTTGTGTTAAATAGTAAATGTTTCTGAGGGTTCAGATTGAAACCGGATGCTTGTTAATAGTAGGACTTATAAGACCATATAAAAGGGAACAATTTGTACATCTCGACTATTATATAAAAGTCACTTTGTGTGTGTGAGAGTTCCTTCATCATAAGTAAGGCTATGACAACAGAATATTCTTTTCATTATTTTGACTCTCGAGTGTGTATCCGTTGATATCTTATATGCTTTTATATAGTGATGTGGTTCTCGGCTGATTAACTGTGTCGGATATATACTCAAGAGTCAGAACAATAAGAATATTCTGTTGTCATAGCCCTAATCACAAATTCTGAAATAGCTGAGCCTATCTTTTGCAAATTTCGCACACAGGTAATTTATGTCTGGCAGTGTTCTAAGATAAATTTTGTACAGAAATTCATTCAATAATTATAGAAAATCCAAAAAATCCGATCCTAAAAATAGTCTTTCTTTTAGATAAAAAATTTTTACAGGGGAATATTTTACGTTACACTGGCAAGGGAGATAATAAAATCTCAACAAATCATTTCTTAGAAAAAACAAAACAAAACAAAAACAGAATTATTGACAACTGGAAATATAGCTTAGTGATAGAGCATTTGACTACAGATCAAATGACCCTTTGTTCAAGCCCGGGTCTACTACACCATTTTATTTTAATTTTTTCTTATTAATGAATTCAATTCATGATAAAAGAGGTACCATTTTAAAATCACTGCAAATCATTTCTTTATTTGCATATTTAAAAACTAAACATTAATCAGAAGTTATTTTCCAGGGCATTCATCATCAAGCCAAAATATCAGCTGACATAATATTGTAAACAAACATAGACGCATTTTGATGAGCGACATTATCATTATTTTTGTATTTTATTTTTTTAATTTTTATTGTTCACCGGGCAAATTATTCCTCGTAATATATAATATTCAATTGAGGATTGATTCTATAATATATACACAACCTGCATAAATTAAAATATCATGTTTAAGCATATTGTAGGACAGAGCAACGTCGGGCGTCCAGCTAGTATATGTATATCTTTTCACAAAGAGCTATCTGTTATTAATTGCAGCCGTCAATCTCCCTAAACAGTTTGCCAACCATGACTTCTATAAAGTCGGCATGTTCAGTAAAAAGTGACGTGCACGTCGTAAGCAAGCAAGAAAAAAGCGTGAGAAAACTTTAAAAATGCGCTTAAATAAAAATAAGGAAGACAATTTCTACTGAAATCGAACTTTTTCAATACTAGCAGTTCTGCCCGGCTTTGCTTGGGCCCTATGTACTGTTCTTAAGGTTATGTGCATGTTTATATTAAAGTGTGAATATGTAACGTAATACCTTTCTGTTTAATAGTCTTCCTTAATTACCACAGAGAAAAGACGGACATTTTCACTTTTATAGATATACTAGCAAAAGTACCTGTCGTTGATTGGGTTCTAAAACAGCCTACAGAAAATGGACTCTGATTTATGAAAGTATGATAGGTTATGAAAAAAAAAAGGGTTGTAAAGAGATAGCTTCGAATTTGGGGGTATCAAAACCAAAGCAAAATATGATGAAACTAAAAATAAAATAGATAAACCCCATAATTTATTAAACCATATCTGTTCACACGGAAACACTTATCACAATATTCTGTGGATCTATATTAAAAAACCTTGTTAAACTTTGTGACATATTTCCATTCTATGGAGGTCAGGTGCGAACGAACACCCCATAATTTTATTATACCATATTTCTTCAAACTGAAACATAATTATCAGAGTATACTTACGCAGATAGATATGAAAAGTCTTTATTAAAGTTTGTGCCTATTTCCATTCTATGGAGGCCAGGCGCGAACGCAGACCCCACAATTTTATTATACTATCCCTATTTAAGTTAAGAATACTTTGATAAGTATGTTTTATGTACATCTATATCAAAAATACTTGTAAACGTTTTTAATTTTTAAATTTTTCATTTCCATACTTTGTGGACCAGGTGCGAACGCAGACCCCACAATTTTAATGAATTATCGTTATGCCAGATCAAACATACCTATTTCTGTGTCTCGATACATCTTCTATCATGTGATCAGTTTTCTGTAATAGTCAACCATATAGGAGCCTATTTTGTGACCAGACACACACACAGACGTTCAGCTTTATATTATAGATATACCATTTTATAGATAGATAGATTGGATGCAGTATATAGTAATGATTTAAAAAAAAAAAAAAAAAAAAAAAAAACTCATGCGCCACCACTGAGAATCGAAACCAAAACATTCAGCTCACAATTTATTTTGCCTCTGCCGTCAATGACAAGGCTATGAAAACATGTTTACTGCGAGGCTAAAAATTAAAACATGAACCAATAGCTACTACGCTATGCATTCGTAATGCCGGCGTTCGACCTTCACTTGGCAAATTTCATTTTTTTGTTTAATTTTCACAATTTTGCACGGATTTTTCCGGGCTAAAACCCAAATATAAAGTTTTGCATGGATTTAAATACCTTATATATGAAGTTTCATGTCTGTTGACCAAAATCTCTAGGAGGAGTTTGGTAGGTAAAATTTGTTAAACAAAAATATATACGTATACATAAATATATATGGAAACGATTTTGTGTTTACTATAAACTTTTTACGCAAATATTATGCAAGTATAAATCATGTATAATATCTGCATGAATATAATTACAGGTAATAGTTAACTAAAGATGATTATCCCATTAGAAAACCGAAGAAACTAATGGGGAATTAATTAAAATGAATGTTTAAAAGAATATGCAAATTAGCTAGATCTTTTGCTAGTGAATGCAATTCCACAACCCATATATATAAGGAAATTGTTGTTTTTTTTTATTTATTTTTTTTTTTTTAAATAAATAGAAAAGAGGGTTTTTAATATGAATATCGATACACATAAAAGAAAAACGAATTTATAGGAGTATAGATTGATTAAAATAAGAATTCAAAAAGAAAAGTTGTTTCTGCATTAAAAGTAAATATGCATTATGTTGTATTATTTGGATTGTTTGGACTGTTGTTGCCATCTTGGTTATTTTTCTCATAACGTTTCGGCCGGAGCTTCACTGTAACCAGATAAAATACGTCAAGCTTAAATTGAAATCTGACCATGTTTTCAACATTTATAAACTTTTCTTTTGTGAGAAATAGATTAAGTAGATGTGTGTGTGTGTGTGTGTATATATATATATATATATATATATATATATATATATATATATATATATATATATATATATCTGTTTACTTTTTAATGCCCCTTCCATTTTCTGTGTGTCATCCATTTCTTGAGAGGCTGTGGTTAATTATTTGTACCACGTTTCCGATGTAATAAAGGGACGAGCAATATAGTTACTTAATTAAATAATAAAAACTTTTTTATTTTTTATTTTTATTTTTTTAGTTTATAGAGAAGGGGAAGTACAAGTAAACAAGATATTTGTTTGTTATTTTATTTATATTTATTTTTTTTGAGAGGAGAGGAGACAAGTGCAGGTTTCCTCGTTTGGTGGCCTGTTCTCAAAATAGCATTGGAGTCTAGCATATTTCTGCTTGCAGCTTTTTTGATTTTCTACAACACTATGGCGGATATCTGGGAACAGGAATAAATAACCCCAAATGGAGTATAAAGAAAAAAAAAAACTTCTGGGGACGGACGAGAGAGGGGTCGTGAATGTGATATTAGATACGCTAAACACCAGAGCTACAGTTTATTTTTATCTTTGCTTGAAGAAGAAAAAAACATTTGAGGGGTACTGTGAATAGGTATTTACTTAGCTCCCTATAGAGGTCACGTATCGTACAAAGTATTTTTTAAATTTTATTGTAAGATTCCAGTGTATTGAAATGAAGTTTCAGTCGTTTGCAAAACCCGCCTTTTTTTTTTTATTTTTTATTTTTTTTATTTGTCAACAAAGAGAGGAATGCAATGGTCAAGAATGGGAGAATTCTCAATGTTTTTATCTAAAACTGGGAGGACATTTTGTTGCAAGGGTTGCATTCAAAAATTCACAATTTTTATAGGCTACAACCTATATTAACATTAAATAATTAATATTTAAGATAAACAATAAAGAAGTTATCAAGTTCCTGACTTTTTGAGATGTGGATTGGTTATTCTTATTTGGATTCATTGGATTACTGTTCTCACCTTGAGTGTCAAGATGAAAACAGTACTCCGATGAATCCAAATATGAATAAAGAGGCTTTTAAATATTAAAATAAAAATGCAATTTTTTGTTTAATTATTCAATAAAAAAACAGTTCTACATTTTAAATACAAAGCCTGGGTATGTTTTACAATCAAAGCGATTTTTAAAAAAAAGTTGTAAAAATATCAAATATATAACAAATAAATGTTACCGTAGTCAATAGAAGTTACTTTGCAATTTACCTGGGTGTTTTTTTTTATTTAAATTTTTTTTTTATTATATATAGCAGCCGCCACTCCACCTGGTTTTACCAACTAAAAAACAAACTAAATTTGTTCTACAGGTTCAAATCCCTTTGACAGTAGTTTAGTATACCATTCCACACACACACACACACATTGGAAGTTTTTGTAACCTTTAAAACTATACAAAAAAACTATTTAATTTTTATTTTTATCATTCGTTAGAAAATATTTAGTCAGTAAGTCATTTAATATCCTGCAATAACTGCATCAACTTGCTCTCGAATTCACTATAGTACTAATGTTAATTTAAGGGATCATCAGTTGTTTACCATGAAACTGGTTTCAGGGATTTAAAAACAAATCAGTATATTAAATCATGGCTCCCCAGCAATGTTGATCAAACACCACCTCCCTTAATCTTAAGAAGACAAGTTATAGATTTTAGATCTAGTTCCTATTCTTAATTAATTTGGCTGGTCTATTCCTTGTTATAAAAATGAATTCTTTACCTGTGAGATTCATCTGTTTCCAAATTCAAAATGGATATATTTTCTTAATTTACCAGTCTTGTATTTATAAGATTAGGATTAATCCATTTGACTTCTTACCACCCCATATGTGTATAAAGTGTTATACAATATTATTTATCCTAGAATTCCTGTCAACAATGATCTGGTATTCGATTATTTTGTAGACAACTTGGAATTATTTTTGTATATATAAGTATTCGAATTCGTCTTCTCATTAATACCTTTCAATAATGTCACAGAGAGGTTCAGTGAGAGTTTCAACATCTTTTGTTTCTATAATGTTCGAAAGAACTTGGATGTTTATACACATATTATCACCTACCGCCCCTTAAAAGATGAGATCGACCGATTGCTGAAAGTTCGTTTAAAAACTTTTTATTTGATAATTATTTTTACAGTAAGAAAGAGTATCAATTTACAATTTAACTTATAAGAATAAATTAAATAAAACCATTAAAACTTTCATTTTGTCTGCATCTGAAAGAAAATATTTTACTAATACAGGGCTCTATTATTAAGTTGACCTTCGACAACTAAATATTTTTGTTTACTAGCCAAATAGAAAAATTATTAGCCACATCCACGTGAATTTTGGAATATATCTTCGTTCCGTGACGAGTACATACATCATAAAATCTTTCTTCATTATTTTTATTTAAATAAGTGTAATTCTAAATATGTATTGAATTATATGTTGATATTGGAAGGTGTAAACATTTATATTTCTTCATATGTTGTTTTTGAGCAGCCTTCATTAAAAAAAAAAAAAGAAAAAGTGCATATTGTTTTATGACCATTTTATTGTTTAAATAATTTGACTTTGCCCGCTTTATTAAAAAAAAATAGTTGAAAAAAATTGTCATTCAGTAATGAGCATTTCGAAGATTGTCAGTGAAAAAGAAAAACAATCGCCAAAAGATAAGCATTTTATTATTTCTAGTCGCCATTTGGAAAAATCAATCGCAAATTCGACTCTTTCACTCGCAATGTAGAGCCCTGTAATTTTATTTTTACTGTAAGAAAAAAGCAAATTGTTTTTAAAGATATAAATTGTTACAATGTTCAATAAATAAGAAACATTAGTTTTATTTATTTCAAGAATATTTAATTGACTATATAATATTCTGATTGCTGCTTTCTTTATTGGTCAATGTTAATGCTTTGAAAAAGGCCAAATTTGCAAAAATTATCTTTAAAAAGGCTAATCTGGCAACCCTAAACAAGAATATGAGTGACCTCTCTTTGTGGCGTTGTTTTCGAATATCATATGATTATTGTTGTAATGGGGTAAGAAAAGAACTTGTAACAATTTTTATGTGCAGCAGTTTTCAATAAAACATGTAAAAAAAAAAAAAAAAAAAAAAGCGAACATTCAAAAGATATAGGGCAAAAAAAAACAAAAAAACATTGTCTGCCAAGAGGTTTTGGACTGAATTAAAGGTTATCTCTTATTATTTGTATTGAACTATGTACCACAATATTACTTTCTGAATATTTATTAATGTATCTCATTTGGATCAGTTCTATATTTAAAATACAATGGACACTATTTTCATAGAAATGTTAAACTATTTGTCAAAAAAAAAAAAAAAAAGTTTCTTTTTTTTTTTTCTTTTTTTTTTTTTTTTTTTTCAAGCTATCCAGAAAAATATCTGCTTCATCAAAACATTTGTTGATTAAATATATTTCTAATTCTGTGGAAGTTCCAAGGGCCCTGTTAGTTATAATTATTTTTACAGAAGTTGTTTTGTATATTACTGGGGTTGGGGGGCGTTGCCCAGTCGTAAAAACCACTTAAATATAATAAATTATGAAAATATAATAAATTATGAAAGTTAAAATGTGACAAGGCGGAGGGGGGGGGGTGCTAGGTATTGCCCGGTCGTAAAGAAAAAAAAATTGTGAGGGTCGGTGGGTGCATAAAAAATTGGGTGTCTAAGCCAGAAGCAAAAGCAAAATTTTGTAAAGAAAAAGAAAATGGCGTTTGCTGGGCGTGAACTCGCAAATTGAAGTTAATAACCGGACCCTTACACTGATGTGGCCACGATTACGCACTTGCTTTGACTTTGCAAATTATAGTTTAACCCCCCCCCCTTTTTTTTCCTGTTTATTTAAAAAGAAAATACAAGTTTTTTTTGTTTTTTTTATCTGGGTCGTGGAATTGAATTCACTGTAGCAAAAGATCTAACTAATTTGCATACTTTACTTTTTTTTTTTTTTTAAACATTCATTTTAATTAATTCCCTATTAGTTTTTCGGTTTTCTTATGGATGATCATCTTTAGTTAACTATTATAACAGTAATTATATTAATGCAGATATTCTACATGCTTTATACTTGTGTAATATTTGCGTAAAAACGTTATAATAATACAAAACTCTTTCCATATAAATTTATGTATACGTATATATTTTTGTTAAATTTTTTTTAGTCTACAGGCGTGAAATTTCATACATAAGGTATTTGAACCTGAAATAATTGAATCCGAAACTTTATATTTGGGTTTTAGCCCAAGAAAATCAGTACAAGTCTGAAAATAAAAAATGAAATTTGCCAGGTGAAGGTTGAATTCTAGCATTACGAATATGCATGCATAACGTAGTAGCTATTGGTTCCTGTTTTAATTTTTAGCTTTGCAGCAAACATGTTTTTATAGCTCAGTCATTAACAGCAGAGGAAAAAATAAATCATAAGCTAAACGTTTAGGTTTCGATTCTCGGTAGCGGTATATGAGTCTTTTTTTTACTTTTTAAATCTTTACTATATATTGGGTCCAATATAATAAATACAAAATCTGCATTAATCAAAATATCATATTAACCGTATTTTACGATCGGACAGTGCTGTGTGCCCTGCTAGTAATTAATTAAACTGTTTAAAAAGCTTATTTTCAACGTTATGACGTCATAAGCACTCATGGCCATGTGGGCAAACGCGTTTACCCATAACTTTTTGCCTTCTCCCCTTTTTCACATTTCATGTTCGAGCCCGGCCACCGCGTTTTTTTTTTTTTTTTCAGTTGCATGAGCACTCCCTGCTATTTTAATTGATTGAAAGGAAAGTTGTTTTAATTTATTTTTGAAGGGGGGAAAAGTGCTCAATATTCTGAGAATAGCTTCTCTTCATATCCCTTCTACCGAAATATTTGATAGGGAAGTTGTCGCATGCTTTTTTTTTTTTTTTTTTTTTTTTTTTTTTTTCGTGGATGTGGGGGGTATATTTTCGTGTTTTTTATCCGTTTTATTTTTGAAATTGTTGTGGGGGTATTGATTAAATTGCTCAATATTCCTAGTATAGCAGGTGTGTCCAAAATGCCCACCTTAGCAATGCAGGTTTCCATGCTTGTGTGTGTGTAATATATATATATATATATATATATATATATATATATATATATATATATATTAGCTGGTATCCTACATCAGCTCAACTGGGAGTTTCTCTTGGCATCAAAAGCCAACAGTTTAAGCAATGTTAAAGTGGCTTGTTTCCTTTCCATTAAGGTATGGCTTTAATTCTGTATAGTTCAAGGAGGTCCACCCGTTCAGGCTTTACCTTTTCCTTTTGAGAAAGGTTAGCTTAATGCCAATCGCTTGAGTTACCCCTACCAGTGGATGAGCGTGAGGGAGAGGGCTAACCAGGGATTTTTTTTTTTTTACCAGCTGAAGTGCTCTTTCTTTACAGCACTGGCTTTTCAAATCCCCTTTTCCGATCCTTGCGTCACATCATCCCTCCATGAGAGATAAGTAGTCAATATTATCATATAGATTTGCTAAATAGTTCAACCAGACTTTGTTAAATGTAAAGTCATTATAAGTTATTTACTTTTTATTTAAGTCATTTCAGCCCATTTTTCGGTCATTTTAGTTTATCTTTAAGAATTTCATGTAGATCCTACATTCACATAGTTATTCATTACACAAGAGCACGCGACTAATGGCTATCAGCCTTGTTTATTTGCACCCAGACACTCGTACAAGAGGTTCTGTCTGTCGGTCTTTAATGCTTCAGCATTTGTCGCTAATCTTGCAGAGTGAAATGAACGCATAAAAAAAAAAAACTCTTGCTGGGCCAGTGTTAATGTTCTTCAGAAATTCTTTTATCTGATTTCTTAATGAAGTATTGTTTGGCTTCTATTTTGAAAGTTTAACAATTGATTATTTCTAAAAATAAAACCTCATTTTTTTTTTTTATTGTATAGTAGCAGGGATATCTGGCGTGACCCGGGGGGGGGCATTAAACAAAAAAAATAATGTAATGAATACGAGTATATCTGGGTCTCTTCTCACAAGGATCTGATTTGCTGGCTAAGCCATAAATACTGACTAGAGAGACGTTGAAAGATATACTGTTAACCTCATGCTAAATGATATACCATCTCCAATTATGAACACTCCATCAGTAAGGCAACTTGCTAGATTACTACTCAAATACTGTTTTCAAAAGAAAAAACAAACAAAATGGCCGATTTGTGTATTCATTTGTTTGTGGACTGTTATCCTCATCTTCATAGTTGTTGTTTAACCACAGTGCTGAGTCTTGTTACTGTATCTCCAGTAATTAGTGCCTTCCATAGTTGCTGTTGTCCCACTACGTTTTGACCAACTAATCCTCTGGCCTGCTTGTATAGGATTGAAACCGCTATCTTCAGACAATGCTCACCTGGAAGCGTAGACTCAACGCCTCTATCCACTGCACCAAGGAAAGGATTCCAGAAAATAAAAAATAATATAATACCATTAGGTATGGAGCAGACAATGGATGACCAGATAAGAACACAATTGTATTTATAAAACCATAAAATCCAACCTTGATCACCCTTCGAGCCCTTGGTACAGTGGATAGTCATTGAGTCTCGACACTTAAGATTATGACTCACGGGCAATTCTAACAAAAGGACAGTTGTTTTTTTTTTTTGTTTTTTTAATCCCGAGCAACACTGCAGAAATTAACGTATTTATTACTTTTCAGTGCTTAGAAGAGAGAAATGTTTGGACGCACAGATAAAACCTCTATATATATACCCAAATGTCTGTGAGTTTGTATGTTTGTATGTAACGCTAAAACTTTTGAAAGACACAACCAGACTTGATAAATTTGGTATCATATCGAAGCCCCGTGTCCCGGATGACAAATATCGAAATTTCACGTCAAACGGACGAGGAGAAAGGGGTAAACGTATCAGTTATCTCCAAGGGGGTCCCAAAAAAAACTGTCATTGTAATGCTTTTTATTACGTAATTCTTGAATGATCCAATGTAATTCATACGTAAAAAAAAAAAGCTTAGTCATGTCACGTGACGTGACGTCAACGTCCACTAATGGCGAACAATTGTTAATAAAAAAATCTTTCTCCGATACTTTTGCATTTTTCTCTTCGGCTCAGTTATATCTTTTTTTTTTACTTTATGCCAATGTTTCCATCGTTATTACCTGGTTAAAAATATTATTTATACAAGAGTTTTAACGAAAAATGTCAGGAAAAAATGTACGGGAATAAAAAAATTCACCTTTCAAAATATTAGACGATTATAAAAATATCGTAATATTTATGTAATGTAAAATAATTAGCCATTTTTGTATATTACCACGTGACCTCATACCTCTTAAGCTGGAAGGGGGGGGGAGTAAAACCAACACCGTCTCTCTCTCTCACACTTACTCTCTCTCTATCTCTCTCACTTTCTCTATCACCCTCTTTCTATTTTTCTATTCGTTTAAAAACGCTTAGTCATGTCACGTGACGTGACGTCACGGTTTGGTTACTATGGAAACACTTACTTTTTGTGCTGCTCCGAAAAGGAACAAAATTCAACATACACCGCGTCCTCTTCCCTCCCTCCCTCTCTCTCTCTCTCTCTCTCTCTCTCTCTCTCACACACACACACACACTTTCTTCGGTGTGTTTTTGTTGTTACGTACGTATTTTTTTATATTTTTATCTCAGTAATTTTTATTATATTTAATAGCATTTTCTTTTTTTTTTTTCATGGGAAATTATTTTTCTATTCGTTTTAAGAAAATGCTATTAAAAAATAAAAATGCGATAAATTCTGGCAACAGTTATTTATTTATGCTATTCGCAGCCGGCCGGAAGAAACGCGCATAGACATTTTGTAAACATTGTTTTTAAAAAATATAAAATAATACTTCTATTATGTTTTAAACGACTGTAATAGTTTATTTTGGAAGTATAAAAAAAAGTCCATTAATTTGAACTTAAAGCCTGTTTGAATAAAACTTATATAAAAAAAAACCGTCACTTCCGGCAAATGGCTATGTAAACAACTGGTGGCATTTTTCGAATACATCGGTAAACACTGTATGTTTTTCGAGCTGAATAAATATGTTACATTGAATAAAAACACAAAAAATATATCCAGTTGGATAGAAAAGTAACTTATCTTGCCTTTCCTAACATTTATTTGTTATATATTTGTCTTTTGACCGTCCACTAATGGCGAGTTTTTTTTTTTTTTAAATAAAACTAATTTTAAAATTTCGATGTTAGAAAAACAGTCCATCACATGTCAATATAAAAATTCTCTTTTTGTTTGATAAAAAGAATAAACAGTTAATAGATACAACAAAAAAGTCCATTAAGTTCAACAAACTAAACTCTTTTATTTATAATAAAACTCTTCGACAGTTTAAATGCTTTCAAAATCCTATGTAAGTATATCGTTTTTACTGTACACAGATTCGAAAAAGTTGTCATCAAACAAATATATGACAGAGTTGAATAAATATGTTACATTGATTAAAAACACTTCTTATTAGCATTTTCTTTTTATATGACAACGTTAATGTTCATGAATCTCTCTTTTAATCATTTTTATCGACTATCAGCCAAATAACCGGGGTCTAAAATTTGGGAAATTATTTTTCTATATTTTTCTATTCATTTAAAGAATATGCTATTAAAAAAGAAAAAGTCGATAAAAGTTAGACATAAACAGTAAAAAAATAGAAGATATTATTATTAAATAACAATAATTATTAAAAATAAATATTAACATTTACAATAATAAAATGAGTTAGTATTAAAAATAATTATTAAAATAAAAATGAGTTTATTATTAAAAATACATATTAATATTCAAATAAAATTGTTTTTATTATTAAAAATAAATATTAATATTTAAAGTAGAATAAAATGTGTTTATTATTATAAATAAATATTAATATTTAAAATAATATGTGTTTATTATTAAAAATAAATATTAATATTTAAAATAATATAATGTGTTTATTATTACAAATAAATATTAATATTAAAATAAAATGTGTTTATTATTAAAAATAAATATTAAGGAAGGTCAACAGGTGGAGGAAAAATAGTCAATGCAGGTCATACCACCTGACCAGCTAAAATCGCCTTTTTATATAAGGCAGACAGTCAGACTATTTGCCTTGAGGGCGGGCTAAGCCCTCCTACCCCCCCCCCCCACCCCAAAGCTGAGAGCTGGGGAAACTTCTCTCAGAAGGGGTATGGGAGGACAGGGAGACCTTCCCTCTTTCAACTAAGAGATAGATATCCTTTTGTATGGTTGATTGGCCCCCCCCTGTCGGTTCCGCTTACTCCATTCAGAAAGAGATCAACCTTACATAAAAAAAAAAAAAAATATGGGGACAGGGAAGCCTTCCTGGGCCCCCTTTCTGGGAGGAGAAGTTCCCCGGCTCCTACCTTTTTGGGAGTGCTCAGCCCGCCCTCCAGTCAACAACAATATTTGAAGAATAAAGATATTTTTGTTTTTGTGTTTTAGGTGGTGAAGGTGATCTGGGGAGTGTTTTTTTTTTCACAAAAAAGGTACTTTTTACGAATGGGTATCCAAGAAAATTACAGTATTTTGTCAGAAATTAAGGTTTTCATTGACCACTCTCAATACTATCAGAAATGAACAAAGTTAATTAAACAGTCTACACAATATAAACTAACTGTTTTGTTGGCTTTTTATTCTCACTCCAAACTAACCCATAACTACATTTTTCTTTTATTTTGCAAATTTGATTTCCTTTAGTTTATATTGTGTAGCTGAATCAGAAATTGATTTATCTTTTGTCATTTGTAGTTAACATGCTATCAGCGCAATTACTACAGTGTAATCACACATGATCTACCAAAATAAAAACACTTCAGATAAAGTCTTAAATAGAATTCAGTTCCTTACATGACATCTGATGAAGTCAGTACAAACGTTACAAACTAATACTTGAAAAACAATTTGACATTTACTGTACTACAATATCATATTTGTATAGAAGTAGAAATCTGGATACCTATTCTGATACCTAATAAAAGAAAGGACACTCTTTGGGGCGGATTTCGATGATAACAAGTCACTAATTAGAAATTATAATAAACATTGAAATAATTTAAGAATTTTACCCAAATAAAATTACTTGGTAATCACCCAATTTCTGCCACAAAATTTTAATTGGCAAAACTCATAAGCATAAAATATATATTTTCTAATTTCATCTTTTTTTTTTTACATAATCTGGTTTGATGTTTTCCTAAATATTCAAATCACTATATTTTGCTGCTTAATATTAAATACAGCAAATGAGTTATTTTTATGCATCAAACAATTACATTTTCTCATTCATCCAAACTAATCACTGAACATCAATTTCATATTGTCTTCACTAAAATATTACTGTGCTTGATGTCATCAAGTAGAGCGGATCATTTTTTTTTACATTTGTTTACACATTTTTTACAAATGTTTTTGAGAGTCCATACAAAGTTATAAGTGTTCAACATTTTTTTTCATTTGAATATATTTTGTCTAAGATTCTTAGCCTATGTCATTGCATACCAATTTGTTTCTTGAAAGTTAAGTTCACTGTAAAAACATCTGATACACCAAAATCCCTGATACCTGTTTCTTATAAGCGCCAAATAACTATCACTATTTCGATTTGTGTTTCATGAGAACAATTCAATATTGATACATTATAAGAAACATTTCCAGTGCTTTTCTCTTTTTAGCAATAGTTGGTTGATAATTAGAGGACACAACTAACCCTATACTATGCTTTACTTTGTTTTGTATATATATTTTGTATTGTGTGGAATTAACAAAGATTCATATGCAGGAATCTGTTGATACATTCCAAGAATCCCAATGCGACCAACAAACTTGAAAGACTACAATTTCTTTTTACTATGACCAATAAGAAAGCTCAAGGACTAAGTTGTTGGACTCATCCTGATCACCATTTTAAATTATTGTTAACAGTAAGTTTAACATTTTAAGTACAGAATAATATTCCTTTTGATATTTATAAATTACTATTTTCTGTGACAGATGTTACTTTTTCAATATTGATTGTACCCTCTTTTGTGTTTTTAAATTTTGCATACAATAATATTAAGCACACCATACCAAGACCACTATTTCAGCATCTAATAAACTGCCTACCAAGACCAATGTTTTCAAGTGACAATGGAGAGTATTCATGTTATGTTTCACATTTTTATGTTTTAAAATATTTTGCTGCTTAATATTCAGCAGATGTTTACTTTGTTTTGTGTATATACTTTATATTAGGTAGAATAAACAAAACTTAATTTCGCTACCATCATTATTTGTAGTGACATGCACTGTTAACATAAATAAAATCACTGGTGACAATCCCTGATACCTGTTTCGTATAAGCACCAAATAACTATGATAATGTGTTATTGTTGATACATTATAATAAACATTTCCATTGACTGGTCGTTTGCTTAGCTTAGGTTTACATCATTTTTTCACAATGTTTCTCTACTTGCTTTCAGCATGAGAGCAGATCATATTCTGCACATGTTTCATGCATATCACAAAAACTTATAATATTTGATCAACATTTGACTAACAATTTTACAAAAAAGACCTACCACCTTAAGGGGGGTAAAGGTAAGGCTCCCCACATAACCATAAAAGAAAGCCGCCCCCCCCCATACAGTGGGAAAGAGCTCCCTTCCCATTCTGGGGCAGAGAAGGGGCAAGGAAAACTCTTAAACATAAATGGTCAACGGAGGGTATACACCCTGGGAAACTAAAAGTCTATATGGAATCTGCATAAATTAAAATATCCTGTTTAAGCGTATTGTATGACAGGGAGGGAAGGTCAACAGGTGGAAGAAAAATGGTCTACGCAGAGCATACCGCCTGACAAGCTAAAATCGCCTTTTTATATACGGCAGACAATCAGACTCTGATTGCCTGGACGGCGGGCTGAGCAATGAATGTGGAAGCCGGGGAACTTCTCTCAGAAGGAGGATGGGAGGCCCAGGGAGCCTTCGCTCTCCTCCTAAGAGAGGGATATCCTCTTACTCCCTTTGGAAAGAGATCAACCTTACACAAAACAAAAAATATGGGAAGAGAAGCCTTCCCGGGCCCCCCTCCCCCTTCTGGGAGGAGAAGTTCCCTGGCTCCAACGTTTTTTTTTTTGGGGGGGGGGGCCTAAGCCTGTCCTCCAGGCAACCAAATGAAAAAGAAATTTACCCATCCCACCTTTGTAGGAAGTGTGCTCAGCCCACCTTCTGAGCCACTGTGAAAGTTTCCTTCCACCAAAAGGGAAGGGAACGAGGAAGGAAAAGTCTCTGAGAATCTTCATGCAATTTCTTTGACAAAGAAACTGTTTTCACTTGATTCCACACAAAATTTTTATTGCTTTTTCATCTATTGTCTTATATTAGGATTTCTTTATGCATGTTATTTTATTTAAGAGTACTAAATAGCTTTTCAGTTTCTTGAGACTCTTTCAACTGTCTGGATTCTGCAGCAACGTTGTGGAGTGATATGTAAAACATAAATTGGTACTTTATAACAATAGGTATGTAGAATTCTAACTCGCCAGTGTTGATCGTTTCAATTATTTACAAATTCACCAGGTCCTGGATATGACCATAAACTGTATCCAAACATGGGGCTTTGTGAAGTGTGAAGCCACCATTTAATTGCTATTGCTACCAGGTCCACTCTGATCTGGAGTAGTAGTACCTGTTAGGGTCCCAATTATGAGTTAAATAGAAACCAACATTAAATAAACAAATATATTCTAGGAAAAAAAAATGTCACTAGATTGGGCATGAAATAACCTGATATAGTGTTGATATGTCATAAAACAAAATGAACCAACAAATTCACCAATCGACACAATATCAACAAATGTATCTTTCTTTTCCTTATTCTGTGCTTATTTCTTGGTACTAAGCTTATCATTAACTAACCCTGACATTTCTTTTACTTTGTTTTGTGTATATATTTTATTTTGTGTAGAATAACCAAAAAGACATTTAGCTACCACATTTGCAGCGAAATGTTAGCATACATAAAATCACTGGTGACAACCCATGATGTTTTTTCTTATGAACACGAAATAACCAACACGCTTTCCATTGGTTTTTCATGATAACAATTTAATATTGATAAATTATAATAAACATGTCCATTACTTTTCTTTTTTTATCAATAAATATACTTGGTTGATAATTAGAGAACACAATGTTTATTGTAATAAAACTTGTGATCTATAACATCCAATTCTAAAAATTAAACTTTCCTTTCTCAATTGAAACAAACAACATACCCCACACTATGTTCCTAAAAATGAGGATTTTACTATTGCGTTTACATAATTTTTTAGCTATGTTTCTCTTACTTTCAGCATGAGATCATTTTCTACACGTGTTTCATGCATACCACACAAACATTTTACCTCTGACATTTTTAATTTTTTTCCAATTTCCTTTCACCATGAACATTATCATTAGTACAGTTTTCATTTAAAATGAAGCTGTACATGGTTACTATTACTTGGAAAGCAGATCTAAAAAAAAAAAAATATCTGTTTTCACTTTGAAAATTTACGATTTATAGATCTCGGATTTGGCCCTTCTTCACCTTTTATCTTACATTTGTAAATATTGTATATATAAACTTTTTTCTTATTTCTCCAATGTTATTTCTTTCATGCAATTTCATAATCCACCAACATTGTATAAGATTCAATTCCATTTGACACTTGAAAACAACTTTTTATATAGTAAACAGCATTTATTTCTTTTCAGACATATTCTTATTTTATTTTATTTCCAGTACTATGTTTTATTACATTTTGTGGACACTCATTTAACTCTCTGGGATGCTGCAGGGAACATGTAGAGTGATATATCAAACAAGAAGTGGTACTTTATGACAATAGGTATCTAGGATTTACACATACCAGTGTTGATAGTTTGAAATATTTACAGACTAACATTTTACACAATATAAACACATGTACCTTTTTTTTCTTTTCCTTTGCTTATTTCTCGAACCTAAACTTATCATTAACTAACCCGTAACTTTGTTTACTTTGTTTTGCGTATATATTTTATATTGGGTAGAATTAACAAAACTTAATTTCGCTACCATCATTATTTTTAGTGACATGCACTGTTAACATCAATAAAATCACTGGTGACAATACTTGATACCTGTTTCGTATAAGCACCAAATAACTATCACTATTTCGATTTGCTTTTTCATGATATGTTCATCTTGATACATTATAATAAACATTTCCATTCACTGGTCGTTTGCTTAGCTTAGGTTTACATCATTTTTTCACAATGTTTCTCTACTTGCTTTCAGCATGAGAGCAGATCATATTCTAAACGTTTCATGCATATCACACAAACTTATAATATTTGATCAACATTTGACTAACAATTTTTTGCCAATTTCCTTCAACATTCTCATTACCATTACTACAGTTTACATTTTGTCGTTAAAATGAAGCTGTACATGTTTCCTATTACTTGGAAACCAGATTTGTAAAAATCCCATTTTTTTTTCACTCTGAGAATTTTCATTACATTTCTTTGACAAACGATTTATTTTCAATGAACTTCAGCACATGATTGTTACTGCTTTTCCCCCTTTTGTCTTATATTTGTTTTTCTTCATGCCAAATATTTTATATATCAATTTTTTGCTAATTTCTTAAATTTTATTTCTTTAATTCTTAGTCCACCAATATAGTATAAGTTTCAATTGCATTGAACGCAATGTTTTAGATAGTAAACATCAGCATATTTCACTTTTCAAGCACTTTTTCATTTTATTTCAAATACTATGTTTTATTTCATTTTGTTGACACTCATTTACCTCTCTGGGGTGCTACAAGGAACATGTAGATTGATATACCAAACATGAATTGGTGCTTTATAACAATAGGTATCTATAATTTTGCTTAATTCTCTAACCTAAACTTATCATTAACTAACCGTAAATTATGTTTTAGTTTTGTGTATATATTTTATATTGTGAAGAATAAACAAAAATTCATTTCACCACCACATTTGCACTGTTAGCATACACAAATATCACTGGTTACAATCATTGGTAGCTGTTTTTTAAAAACACCAAATAACATTCACTCTTTCCATTGGTTTTTCATGATAACAATTTAATATTGATAAATTATAATAAACATGTCCATTACATTCTCTTTTTATCAATAAATATACTTGGTTGATAATTAAAGAACACAATGTTTATTGTAATAAAACTTGTGATCTATAACATCGAATTGTATAAATTAAAGTTTCCTTTCTCAATTGAAACAAACAACATATCCCACACTAAAAATGAGGATTTTACTATTGCCTTTTAGATCATTTTTTAACAATGTTTCTCTTTTTACTTTCAGCATCAGAAAATATAATTTTCTACACGTGTTTCATGCATACCACACAAACGTATATGTGACCAACATTTTACCTCTGATACATTTTTTTCCAATTTCCTTTCACCATTGTCATTATCATTAGTACAGTTTTCGTTTTGTCTTTAAAATGAAGTTGTACATGTTTCTTAATACTTCGAAACCAAATATATCAAAAAATAATTTTTTTCACTTACAAAATTTTCATGATATTTCTTGGACAATCATATTTGTTTTTAATTGAATTCAGCATATGATTCTTACTGCTTTATCACCTTTTATCTTATATTTCTTTTTCTTCATGCCAAATATTTTAAATATCAAATTTTTGCTCATTTCTTAAATTGAATTAAAAAAATGGATTTTTTTATTCCACCAATATTGTATAAGGCTCAATTCCATTGAACACAGTGTTTTATATAGTAAACATCAGCATTTGTTTCTATTTTATTTCAAATACTGTTTCATTTCACTTTCTCGATAATCATTTACATCTTTGGGGTGCAACAGGGAACATGTAGAGTGATATATCAAACATGAATTGGAACTTTATAACAATAGGTATCTAGAATTTCCACATACCAGTGTGGATAGTTTTAAATATTTACAAACTTACAATTTACACACTATAAACAAATGTATCTTTTTTTCTTTTCTTTGCTTATTTCTCGAACCTAAACTTATCATTAACTAAACCTAAACTTTGTTTACTGCATTTTGTGTATATATTTTATAATGGGTGAAATAAACAAAACTTAATTTGGCTAATATCATTTGTAGTGGCATGCACTATTGACATATATAAAATCACAGGTGACAATCCTTGATTCCAGTTTCGTATAAGCACAAAATATCTATCATTATTTCGATTTGTTGTTCATGATAAAAATTTAATATTGATACATTGTAATAAACATTTCCATTGCTTTTATCTTTTTATCAATACATATACTTGGTTGATAATTAGAGGACACAACTAACTATTTATGAATTGGAACTTTATAACAATAGGTATCTAGAATTTCCACATACCAGTGTGGATAGTTTTAAATATTTACAAACTTACAATTTACACACTATAAACAAATGTATCTTTTTTTCTTTTCTTTGCTTATTTCTCGAACCTAAACTTATCATTAACTAAACCTAAACTTTGTTTACTGCATTTTGTGTATATATTTTATAATGGGTGAAATAAACAAAACTTAATTTGGCTAATATCATTTGTAGTGGCATGCACTATTGACATATATAAAATCACAGGTGACAATCCTTGATTCCAGTTTCGTATAAGCACAAAATATCTATCATTATTTCGATTTGTTGTTCATGATAAAAATTTAATATTGATACATTGTAATAAACATTTCCATTGCTTTTATCTTTTTATCAATACATATACTTGGTTGATAATTAGAGGACACAACTAACCCTATACTTTGCTTTACTTTGTTTTGTATATATATTTTGTATTGTGTGGAATTAACAAAGATTCATATGCAGGAATCTGTTGATACATTCCAAGAATCCCAATGCGACCAACAAACTTGAAAGACTACAATTTCTTTTTACTATGACCAATAAGAAAGCTCAAGGACTAAGTTGTTGGACTCATCCTGATCACCATTTTAAATTATTGTTAACAGTAAGTTTAACATTTTAAGTACAGAATAATATTCCTTTTGATATTTATAAATTACTATTTTCTGTGACAGATGTTACTTTTTCAATATTGATTGTACCCTCTTTTGTGTTTTTTAATTTTGCATACAATAATATTAAGCACACCATACCAAGACCACTATTTGAGCATCTAATAAACTGCCTACCAAGACCAATGTTTTCAAGTGACAATGGAGAGTATTCATGTTATGTTTCACATTTTTATGTTTTGAAATATTTTGCTGCTTAATATCAAATTCAGCAGATGTTTACTTTGATATACCAAAATAAAAACACTTCAGATAAAGTCTTCTTACATAGAATTCAGTTTCTTACATGACATCTGATGAAGTCAGTACAAACGTTACAAACTAATACTTGAAAAACAATTTGACATTTACTGTACTACAATATCATATTTGTATAGAAGTAGAAATCTGGATACCTATTCTGATACCTAATAAAAGAAAGGACACACTAAATAGAGATTAGCTGGTTTCCCGGCATAGCCCAGGATGTAATAAAGATTGACTGAAATACATGTTCTAGCTGGTTTCTAGGCGTTGCCAGGGATGTAATATAGACACATTATGTTGTATATTACCTGTTCTCTTCTCCCTAAGGTAAAACAATTTCATATACATGCTGTAAATTACCTACGCTAGGGATAAAACATGAACAATACCAGTCCTAGGGTAGATAAAACAAATAATACATAGAGATGAAAGATTCCTCTCCCCTAAGAATAAAACATATATTCAATATCTGCTTTTGTTTTTTCATTGTTTATACGGTCCCGAGCAACGCCGGGTAGCCCTGCTAGTATATATATAAAAGCGAAAATGTATGTATGTGTGTATGTTTGGATGTCTGCTAAAAACTTTCGACAGATGCAACGAAAATTCACAAACTCTGTATCACATCGAAGCTCCATCCTTTGCTCGAAAAATATCGAAAAATTGGCCAAAGACGTTAACTTTTTCACCCCGAAATCGGCAATTTTCGACGGGGGGGGGGGAACAAAAACGGTCCTCTCGTGACAATGACGGATTCTACGCATGCATCAGATGACATCGTGACCTGATTTGTTTTAAATAGTTGAAAAAAAACGAACAAATTTCGTCAACGTCGCCTTAGCTCAGTTGGTTAAGGCCTTGGTTCATCATCTAAACGTTTTGGGTTCGAATCATGGTATGAGATTTTTTTTTCGATTTTAAATTTTAATATCGAAACAGGCTTATTTAAGCCATTTTTCACGTGTTCGTTGTCTGTTTTCATCGTTCGTTTGCCTTACGTTAGTTTTTTTTTTCTCTGCTTAGTGTTAACATTGTTTTCTTTTTTTACTTTGCTTATAACAAACAAACCTATGTCGTCGTCATAACGCTCGACAACTTCCTGCCGCGCACCTGTCAATTGGGTTCTTAAATAAATTCAAACATCTTTCACTAACTCATTCTGGCTGGCCGATTTTATTTTCAAACTTCGCCTCAGGGCTTCGGGTTCGACCCCCCCCCCCCCGGTTCTTTTTTATTTAACACCACACACCTCCAAACACCCGGGCATCGCCGGGTACCCCCCCCCCGCTAGTGTGAATGAAACACAAAATTTGGCCACTCTACAACGGATTATTTCCGGCTCGAATTTTTTGTTTTCAAAATCCAAATTGTTCCAGTTTTGAGCCGTTCTTGAACTGAGGTTTTCCTGTAGTTGTGAATAAAAAGATGAAACAATTTCCTTGCTGAGTGAGACAGGATTGAGCCTGGTGTGAAGGCTTTTTCATACTTTGAAATCTTTGGAATGTAACTCTGTTACAAATGACAGGCCCTTTTTCTTCTTTTTTCTCCAGAGACTTGACTATTGACTAGATAATAATCAAAGGCTGAACATTTTTTTTTTCTCTGAATTGAGAAGCAACTGTCCAATATCAAAATGGAGGTTCTGATTTCATAGGTGAAAAAGGAAAGAACAAGTGAAGCATGCATTGTCCCTCTTAGTGCACAGTGAACGAGGCCTAAAAAAATGACTAAGTTCAGCCCCCCCCCCCTTAAGTTCCAAAAGGTTTCAGGGGACGTCAAATACTGAAAATGAACAATGCAGTTTTAGGCCTTAATATATGTAAATTTGAGTTCTGCACCATGCAAAAAAAAAAAAAAAAAAAGAAATGACTAAGTCCATCATTCCCCACCCTCCCCATTTATCCCCTAAAGTCCCTAAGGCCTTAACATATTTAAATTTGAGTTCAGCATCATGCAAAACTGCTAAATAGACATATACGGAAAATTTTGGACAAATATGGTAAAAAAGTTTTATAAAAATCCAAGGCATCAATTTTTTTTAATAAGTACAAAAGTGTCAATTTTTGCCATTTTAACCCGAAAGGCACCCCCCAGAGGCAACTGGAGTTTTCCTGAAAAATCTGTTCTGTTACATTTTTACTCGTATCATGTTTAATGTTTGTTCAAAATTTCAAAATATTTCAAGACTTAGTTATTGAGAAAAGTGTTGACAGACGAACGGATAAGGTAGCATTTACAGGTCCACTCGCCTTTTTGTCGGCAGGGGGGGAGGGGGGACCAAAAAGAGATGGACTTATATTATGAAGAGTTAATAGACAGCCGAGATGTAGGTGTGACCTAATTTTTTATCAATTAATAAATATGATAAACAACTTGGAAGTCATCTTTGGTGTTGCAAATGATGAAACCTGATACATACTTTGAAATCAGAATCCAAGTTCCAGTTCTTTTTTCACTAATATTCTGAGGAAAGGTTGAATCCATACATTGTCTTCCTATCTATGGATGAAATGGTCAACTAGATTCTCGAGATTAGGCACTAGTCTATAAAGGAAACTTCAATATGAAACCCGTAATGTCAACTACCAAAGGTAATGTGTGTGATATAAAATTGCCTGTTATCATTAGCGATAATGCAAAGCTTTTCATGAAAACGAATGGAGCACTTTCACTGCTGATATTGTTTATAGATACAGTAAAATTTGCTGATGGTGCAATCGATAAAAGCTCGGTGTTTAAAAGAACGAATGGGTTTGAATCTTTTCCTGAAGCATTTGCTCAGCTAGTGATATTGAAAAGCTGTGAAACAATCTATGAATTATATATTTGCTTTCGGTAACTTGCATCTTAGGTGGAGTTGTTGAGTGTTTTAGATTCAACACTGGACTCAATTTGGGTTTTTTTTTCTCCCCCCCCCCTTTTTTTTCTCCCCCCCCCTTTTTCCCCCCTTTTTCTTGTTTTCCCCCCTTTTTCTTGTTTTTCCCCCTTTTTCTTGTTTTCCCCCCTTTTTTTTGTTTTCCCCCCTTTTTTTTGTTTTTCCCCCTTTTTTTTGTTTTCCCCCTTTTTTTTTTCCCCCCTTTTTTTTTGTTTTCCCCCCTTTTTTTTTGTTTTCCCCCCTTTTTTTTTTGTTTTCCCCCCTTTTTTTTGTTTTTCCCCTTTTTTTTGTTTTCCCCCCTTTTTTTTTGTTTTCCCCCCTTTTTTTTGTTTTTCCCCCTTTTTTTTGTTTTCCCCCTTTTTTTTGTTTTTCCCCCTTTTTTTTGTTTTTCCCCCTTTTTTTTTGTTTTTCCCCCTTTTTTTTGTTTTTCCCCCTTTTGTTTTTCCCCCTTTTGTTTTTCCCCCTTTTGTTTTTTCCCCCTTTTTTTTTTGTTTTTCCCCCTTTTTTTTGTTTTTCCCCCTTTTTTTTGTTTTTCCCCCTTTTTTTTGTTTTTCCCCCTTTTTTTTGTTTTTCCCCCTTTTTTTTGTTTTTCCCCCTTTTTTTTGTTTTTCCCCCTTTTTTTTGTTTTTCCCCCTTTTTTTTTGTTTTTCCCCCTTTTTTTGTTTTTCCCCTTTTTTTGTTTTTCCCCCTTTTTTTGTTTTTCCCCCTTTTTTTGTTTTTCCCCCTTTTTTTTGTTTTTCCCCCTTTTTTTTGTTTTTCCCCCTTTTTTTTGTTTTTCCCCCTTTTTTTTGTTTTTCCCCCTTTTTTTCTTGTTTTTCCCCCTTTTTTTCTTGTTTTTCCCCCTTTTTTTCTTGTTTTTCCCCCTTTTTTTCTTGTTTTTCCCCCTTTTTTTCTTGTTTTTCCCCCTTTTTTTCTTGTTTTTCCCCCTTTTTTTCTTGTTTTTCCCCCTTTTTTTCTTGTTTTTCCCCCTTTTTTTCTTGTTTTTCCCCCTTTTTTTCTTGTTTTTCCCCCTTTTTTTCTTGTTTTTCCCCCTTTTTTTCTTGTTTTTCCCCCTTTTTTTCTTGTTTTTCCCCCTTTTTTTCTTGTTTTTCTCCTTTTTTTTTTTTTTTTTCTTAGGTGGAGTTGAGTGTTTTAGATTCAACACTGGACTGAATTTATTTTCTTTTAAGTTTGGAAATCAATTTATACAAGCTGTCCAACAGAGAATGAGGTCATTTATCCCCCTTCCATGGTGGGATCATGTGACATAAGGGTCAGAGAAAGGCATACTACGATTGTTTACCGGGGAGAGTTACTTGGTTTGTTGTGACATTTATTGAACTTTTATGTCTTGGCATGACAACCTGCTCCCTAGATGTTAGACACTATCAAACAATAGGCACATGGATGATAAAACCACTAGGGTTGACTTGACGTCGACTACATTTACTGCTGGGTATACTTGGCCTTTTTGTCAAGATCAAAGTGTAGTATCTGTTCTTCAGATGCTGCACTTCTATTTCTTGTTCTCTTTCGGTGGAGGAGAAATCCTTCACGACTGAGACAATTTTTATTTTTGTACCTTTTCTCCACGTTAAAAAACGACCTTGGTGTCTAACTCTGTCCCGTGGGGAGGCATAGTAAATAGGTACATTTACTGCTGGGTCTCATCTTCAGTCTTTTTGGTCAGAACCATAATGGACAGCATTCTATTGTTGTTGATGGCAGGGGCTGCTTGCTAAAATTGAACGCTGCATAGAATAATCGAGCAAGGCATCCTTTTTTTTTTTTTTTTTTTCTTTTTTTTTCTTTTTTTTTTTTTTCTTTAAGAATATAGAATTATTTATTTACATTTAATGTACATTTTAAACTCTACCCAACTCGTGTCGATAATGGTCGGTACAAAACTGCTGTGCGTCCATCGCACATGGAATTCAAGATTCGACTATATTTTACAATCCAATTTCCTTCTCCTCTCTTTCTTCATTGAAAGAGAGAGAAAATGAGAGAGAAATGCATTCAAAGCATTTAAACATTTGATTGTCAGCACACAGGCACGGCCTCAATCACCTCTCTATACTCGTTTACACAAAAAAGTGTTCAATCACCCAAAAACTGACGGCATCAATCTTTAAAACTGTGCACTCGCTGAGTTTGTGTTTGTCTCTCCCATGAGAACGGTACATATCTTGTAAAAGGACTCTCCAATGTAGGAGCTGGGGCTCCTTAGAGTTTTTTGCCCATTGTTCCACAGAGAAAGCGCTCTCTAGTAGCATGTCAAAAAATGCTTGGGCAGCTCTCTCGCCTCCTCTCCAGCATTCCCAGGTAGGGGCGCATCAGGCGATTAGAAATAAACTAACACTTTTCACAGGGAAAAGGCAAAACCTGAGAGTGTGAACTGCTCAAGACCAGAGGCATACCTTAGTCAAGAATAAACAAACCATCTTCACCATGGCCTAAACTGTTGGCTTTGGTGCTGATGGAGGTGGGGGGGACCTACCTGGTGAAACCGAATATGATGTTGATTATTGTTCGATACATGCATTTCTTATCGTGTAAATCGAACTGTTGCATCAAGATTTTAATTAAATGCGAAAATAAGAAAGTTATAAAATGTATGGCCATTTCTATTGGATTTCTGGCATTGTTGAGTGAAGGTGAAAGCGTGTTTAAATTCAACATTTTTTTTCCTTCCCGATGCATCAATAGTTCCCCCCCCCGCCCGATTATTATTACCAATCCCGCCCGTTTTGACAAGCTGCCACTTGTTTCACAAAAGCTGTTTTCTTTTAAGTTGTGTAAAGGGCGTGTCCGTTAGAGGAAACCTATTTTCTAAACAAAGCTCTGCGTTTCAGACCTTTTGATGGTCGCTCTTTACAAGATGCGTCCAGGCATCTTGATGAGATTCTCGGCCCGTTTCTCTGTCTATCCTTTGGGGTTCAAATAGCATTTTCACCACTAAACTTGCACGAATTGAATGGACATATCTTTAGATTGTGTGTGTGTGTGTGTTTTTTTTTTTTTTTTTTTTTGCCGTCTCTCACACCTTAAGGAGTGAGATCATATGTTCGGATTAATATAGATACCTACAATATCAGCAGTCGCGTAGTCATTTGTACCTTCTCGATGTGTGTATCACAGAAATTCAAGTATTTTTCTTTGTTTTCCATAAAACAATGACCCACACGTGAACATGTAACAAATCACAGAAATAAAATTTAAAAATCGTATCAAACTTATTGATCTATATAATTATAATCATGTTGACACTAGTTTTCATCAGATTACTGAAGTTAAGTGACAACATTGAGCCTTTTTATCAGTATTAGTAGCCTTGCAAGCCGAGGCTCGAATAAATCAGTCCCATTTTGTTCGTTATGATCGTTACTAATTAGACACTGGCCAGATTAATTTCAGAATTGATCTGAGATTTATTGTTTTTCTTAAAACATAAAAAATACTTTGTCACACATGAGCACACGCCAAACGTCAACATTTTTGGTACATGTCAAATTTATGGTATAATGGTTTCTTTCAGCCAACCGGCTATTTTTGATGTCGGTAGCAGTCGGTCATTTTTAATGGAGCCAGGAGTTTGGGCCAGGTTTTTGTAAAACCAGCTCTGGATTTGGAATATTTTTCATCCATTTTTTTTTTTTTTAGTTAACTTTCTATTTCTGCTTTTGTTTATACAACATATTTTAAAGTGTGGAACTTAGTGAGTGTATCATACAATTATATTCTTGCTTTTAATCAATTATTTGATGAGAAAATTTACTTATACCATCTAAAATTTTACCAAAAAAAAACAAGGAAAATCTTTTTCTTGTGAATAACAATATTTTTGTGAATTTGCTTACTTTAAAGTGTTTCATCCTTTGTATATTTGCCTTTATGAAAATAAATCAGTAATTGATAGTGTTATACGGTTTTTCATAATAGACCATTGATTGATTCTTGAATGTGTGTGTGTGTGTATATATATATATATAAACCTTTTCTGTATGTGTGTAGAACGGTCTCTACCAAACTACTGTCAATTTTTGATCTACAGACTTGAAATTTAGGGGATTTGGACCTGTGGAACTAATTTGATTTTGTTTTTAGCCAGTAAAAATAGCTGCTAAAGAGTTAAAAGTGAAAAATGTGAATTTAGTAGGCAGAAGTCTACTAAACATGTATCTTATACACTTGAGCAAATATACATTTATAAATTTAACGAAGTTAATTTTTAAAGTTTTGATATACACATGAACTGAGTTCGGATGGTAATGAATAATGCTGTTTTGGTTTCAATCCTAGCTGATGGCACTCGAGTCATATTAATTTTATTTTTTAAACTTTTGAACTCATTATTATATATTGAGTACGATATAATAATCAGTAGCGAATTGACTTTATAATAATAAATACGAAATAGGCATAAAATCAAATATCATATTTAATCACATCCGGGCTAAGCTGGGTGACCTGCTAGTTTCTAATAAATCTCTTTCTAAAAATATTTTTGGAAATCGATATTTGGTAATAATTGAAAATGCTCACTTTTATTGCATTTCATAAACAACCAAGAATAAAGTTGCTACTATTTTGAGGTAATAATTTAAGTCCCACATGCTGGGCACCATTTACCCATAGCTTATTGACTGACTGACATTGTATAGCCTTTATTAAAGGAATAATAGTTGCCTCTGAACACAAAAAAAAAAAAAAAAAAAATATTACCCCCTGAATAATGTTGTAGTAGCAATAAAGAGAATCAGATTGACAGACAAGGGACCAAAGGACCTTATTTCCCATTCTTTTTATACTTCTAAACATAATTTGACCCCAGTAATTAAACTGCTAGCCATTTATTAGCCATTGAAGGTTGCAATGCTGGGTTGGTGGTGGGTGTGATTAAACCTTGGTCCCAGTCATCAGAAGTTCCCAGCTCTATTCACTTACCCCCGCCCCCTTCCCAATACGGAAATAACATGGTTGTTCTAAATCATGACAGAATTATTTCCCCCCCCCTCTCTCTCTCTCTTTCTCTCTCTGAAAAAAAAAAAAAAAAAAGCTCACTACAGAGTGTCAACATTTGATCCATTTACTCCAGAAGGCTTGAATTGTCAGTTCTTTCTGACACTGTCTAGTCAGTGTATGCATGTCCTTCACAATTGTTCAACAAATTGCAATGTTCTACTGACACTGTTACATGAAACGCCTGGCTTGACAACTTCTTGCCACTGTCATTCCATGTTCATGAACGTGGGGAGGGAAGGAAAAATTCCTTTCTCTTGCTTTTAATGCTCTGTTACAGTGAAATCACTTTGGATTCTTTTCATTCGTGAGAGATACCGGTCGTTTTATGTTAACAGGATTATCTATTTTGATCAACGTTTTCTTCTAGTTACCCGCTATTTCAAGCCATCGAAGTTGATGATCTACATAGATCTGGTTTATGTAAATCTATTGGTAAACTATAGTTACATTGGTCATGTCTTATGCCAATAGTGGATTCGTCGTTGGGCATCAAGATCATAGTTCATCCACGCGTCACTACTCTTAATCCTTGACAGTTTCTAGAAACCAAATGGAGACCGAGTGCTAAATTACATCCAATACTCGTAGTAAAAAGGAGCGATGTGTACATTTAAATCTGTTGTAAAAATTATTTAGTGAACTATTGATTGTTAAATCTGTAGTTAGAAAATGGTTGGCAATCTTTTTATATATAAATAAATAAATGTACTATGAAAATATATATTTATGACAAGTAACCTGCATGGAAAATGTATTCCATTCTACTAAGCTCTGTTAACATTATTGAGCACTGTTGAAGTAACTAATGAATATATATATATAGTCTAAAGAAGTTTGAAGTAAAAAAGAAAAAAAAAAAAAATGTAAAAATAAAGACAAAGAATGCAATTTAAATTTCCGGGAAAGTAAAACAAAAACAAAGCAAATTTAACTTCTTGCAGACTCGGCACTTGCATAATCCGATTCTAAAATGTTTACTATTACAAAAGAAAATTTAAGTATATACGGATGAAAGAAAAAAATTAAAAAAACAAAAACTTAACCAAAGTTATTGAATAGAAATAGACTTAGCACTTGCATAAGCCGACTTCTAAAAAGTCTACAATTATAAAAGAATACATATCTTTAACTAACATGAACACATTTATTTATTTATTTTTTTGAATTTATGACTAACCATATATATATTTGTGTGTGTGTGTGTGTGATGTAGTAATAAAACGATTAATCATACTCCAGGGAAATACAAAGCCCCTCTTTTCATTGGCTACTACAAGATATAAAGAAGGGGCAGCACTCCATTACCATCATCGTTCTATTTACTCTTGGTTTTCACTTTAAATGCTGAGTAATTAGCAAGGAGACATTGTACCAGTAAAAAAAAAACATTTTTCTTTTTCTTTTGTCATTATTATAACTCTATCAAGGATCGAACCGCCACTAATAATTATATTAAATGGGTTGATTGCTCTTAAAGACACTTGATGATTGATCATACTATGAAACTGCAGTAAAGTTTTAATGTTAAATACATTTCTCAGTTATGTGTATCTATAAAGTTATGCATATATATTTTTATATATAGGATTCAGTTAATTAAGAATTTTGGAGTAAAGATGCTAGGTATAAAGATGAGTCATGTGGTTTATATTCTGTTTAAGTTAGTTTTATACGAAGTGGGCAAAGAAAAAAGAGTGGAATGTCTTGTAAAAATGAAGATACCTCAGAGTTTTGCAAAACTTTAAAATTAGGTCTAAGATGATAAATATTCCCCAAATTTCAATAAATAAAAAAAAATTTTGAGGTCTCATAGTCATAGAAGGTATTATATGGGCACAATTTTCCATTTGAAAATTCAAATGGTTCAAATTTGCGTTTAACTTGACCTTTAGTTGTTAGGAAATTTTGTTTAATTGGTGTCTAAGTTTCAATTTCGTAAGAATCCTCAAGCTTCAGCCTTTAATATTAAACATTTCCAGAATCAAAATCGTTACACTACAGTATATAATACACATGTATATAATCAAATAACATCGTATGGTGGGGCGGAAAAAAACATCATATTCTACATCGTAACCCGAAAAAAAACGTATCCTAGAGCCACCGTATTCCGGGGTTCTACTGTTTCAAATCATATCTTGAGTTGAATCTATTGAAATAGGTATGTGGTGAAAACTTCTGTTTGAGGAATTATTCTAGTGCATTTGTATTTTCTTTCTCTCATCTATCTATCTTTCTTTGTATTTCAAAATTTCCACTTGAAGGGTGCTACTTCGTCGTATGATTTTAGAAGATTAAATTGTAGTTTAAAATGTCTATTGTTAGATATTTACTGTAAGTATGTAACAAGCCAGTGAATGGCTTTCAAGGTGGCGCATTGTACGATTGTGGCTTTTGTCGTATGTCCAGGTCTTCATCTTGAAAATAGAAAGAAACATGTTGAACTTTTAAAGTTAATCTCTTGTCTATTTCTGGCGACAAGTGTCTGCAGTGCCACCTGTTTGCTTGACCGATTGACTGACTTTTGATTCATAGGAAACATGCCGTCACAAACCACTTTAAAAAAAAAAAAAAAAAAAAGTAAAAATAACATACACACTCTCCCCCTCTCTCTCTCTCTCTCTCTTCCAAATGTCGTTTTAGTCTATGCTGGTCACTTCTTCTCAAGTACCTGATCTTCTTTTCTGTCGTGTAAATGTCAAGGTGCTCATTGCAATTCCTGTTATGGCTCTTCTTGGCCGGTGCGGTAGTTGGTTTGAGGGTGAGCGGGTGAGTCGTTGAAGTTTTGTTACAGGATTGACTTCTCTGTAAGAAGAGGAATATCTGTTGGGGTGGGGGTAATCTGTGGCAAGTGGTTGGTTCTTTAAATTATTTTCGGTCGAGTCTCTAAGCCGGCATTTTGCAGGTGTGTCGGACTTTATAACAGTTGAGTAGTAGCTTTGGTAGTTTGATATATTACTAATTTTAGTTGAAGAACGGGCAAGGTGCCTGTCTTGCATTTGTTTGTACTAAAAGTTAAAAATAAATAAAACTTTCGGAGAATTATGAATATTTTGAGAAGAGATTTTGATTTAATTTCTAAATCGGGTGTCCAGGAGTATTCGCTTTTGTTGACAATCATGAATATATTAGATGTTGCATCTTTTGGATTCCTTCAGGTGTGTTATTCTATTTAATAAGTTTCTGCAAATGTTCAAGTAGACAGACACTTGAATCATGGCTGAGGATAGGACTGTAGTCGATGGCTCAAATACTAGTATCACTCCTGAAATTTTAAAACGTTTGACTCTGGCATAAATCTTCTTATATACTCATAATAATTTCTACATACTATATATTGTTTATATCAATTTAGTTTTTAATTAAGATCTTTTCAGTCGCAGTTTATTTACACTGAATCAAACATGGTCCCTAAAGTGGTTAATTCACTCCTTCTTAAGCTCCATATTCCTGGCTGGTGTACAGTTTGATATGATTCAGTTCAACATTAAAAACATTCATTTGTGCTCTTTCCGATTAAACGATGTACATGTTTTTACAATTTCTGCTGAAGATGACTAAAGTTCATCTAAACGAAAGTTTGAGAAATAAGGGAGAAATAAATTAGACGTGACTTTTTAGTAAATTTATCGAACAATTAGGCAAGTTAGATTTTTAGAAAAATAAAAATAAAAACATAAAATAATTTACCCAAAATGTCTATTTGCTATGAAAATGGTAGTTTAAATAGCGGGTTCAAATTAAAGTCAGATTTTAATTTGAAAATTTTCAAAACCGAATAATGTTATATATTTTTCTTAAATTATTAGAATATTTTTCTTTATTTCTGACACCTTTGTTGTAGAAACAACTTATTCATAGAAGACTTAGTGTTTTTTTTATTTTTCTATTATTTTGTTAGTGGTATTAATTTCTCTGATGCGACCAACAAAATGAAGAAACACTGAATCTTCTATGACTAAGTTGTCTTTATAACAAAAGTTGCCCTCTCTTAAAACATTATTCATTTAATAAATTATATAACATTTGGTTTTTCTCAATTTTCAAATGACAGAAAGATGTAGCCAAGTTTCTCAATTAAAGTCCGTGAGATATATAAGCAGTGGACAGAATCCGTGGAAACTGTGCAATTCTGGCTAGCTGAACAAATGATGGATGATTTTGACTAGACACTTTTTTTTTTATTTTTTTTTAAACAAATTAAAATCTATTAAAATTCATTATTCTTCAGCAACTTTTTTTCCAGAAAGATAAAAGCTTGAATTTTATATGAAAAGCAAAATAATATAAAACTTTTTCCACTATTTTTAATAGAATTTTAAATTTAAAAAAAAAATTAAAAAAAAAAAACAAAAAAAAACACCATTCACAGACATTTTTGTCTCGATGGATAACGATATTTATTTATATATATATATATATATATATAATATATATATATATAATCTTTTTTTTATTGTCTAAATAAGATTTAGGATTCGTTATAAAATATGCAAAAATATTATAACATAAGTACCTGAATTTAAAATAATTCCAGTTTTATCTCAGTCTATAAATTCCGCGTGGCGAAATAATTTAAAAAAAAAAAATAAATAAATAAAAATAAACAATGTATTTTTAACGTTTGTTTTGACGATTAAGTGAAGAATCAACTTTATAAGGATTTAATTCTTTTTTCATAAGCGATTTGTTGCCTACACAATCCTCCAAATTAAGCAATGATGAGGCTGGCCAGTACCAGATAGGTAACAATTTTGGGAATGTTAGGTGCCGTATATGTTGGAGACAACTTCTGCATCTAATATCACGCTTATATTTTCTTAGTTCTGGTTGGAGCAGGGGCATTGTCTTGACCCTGTTTTGCCATCAGGACCAAGTGTTTTTGGATGAGTGTGGCAAATGCAAGTCCCTCACACTTTAAACTAAGTCAAGTGCAAGTCATAGCAAAAAGGAAAAAGGGGAGATAACCACACTTTGTAAATACGAACAACTGTTTGTTGGCCTTTATGGTCTACCATAGGTGAGGAAATATCACATAATGACAAATTGCCAAAAGAAATTATCATACTTTTAGCAAAATGCGCAGTTATTTATCGATTTTCCCCCCTTCCCCAATATCGATTCTTCAAAGCATTTCCTATTTAATGGTATGTTAGCAATATTGGGCTTACTGAAAAAAAATTATTAATTTATTTTGAAATGATTTAAAAGTAGGGTTTTTTGTAAAAATAATGAATATATGATTTTTTTTTTTTTTTTTTTTTTTTTGCTTGCTAATCTGAAAGAATAATTATTAGCATATTCAAAAAATTTCACACTTCAAAACACTAAAGATAAATTAAACTAATTCAAAATTCGGATTTTCAAACTTAAAATCTGATACGTGCGCAGTTTTTTAAATTTGTTTTATCTATACTCCTCACCCTCTCCATAATACAATATATTTTCAGTTTTGGCTGATTATTTTAAGCATATTTGTAACCACAAATAAAGAAGCGGTTTTTAGGCTACATCTATCTATCTATCTATCTATCTATCTATATATATATATATATATATATATATATATATATATATATATATATATCGATTATGAAAAAAAAATGTACACCATTATAAAATTCATTCTTCACTTAATAATCGATTGATTGGATAATTACTTGATTTTTTGTAGATTTTTAAAGAGACTTCGTCAAAAAGTACTTACTCCCTCCTTCCGTTTTGTCCATACCTAATTTTGACTATCGCATGCATCACAGGATGGGGGAGTTCCTTAGTGATAGTAAAATATCAGTTATTTACTGTTTAATTTTTAATGTATATATACTGTGTGTATGTGCATACTTATATGTATTTAAGACTGACGTGGCGCCTTCTCATTGGCTATATCTCCTCCCTCTTCCTTTCTCCCGTGTATGCTCATCACTTTCACTACACCGAAGACTGAAGGGTCGGCCGAAAATGATGTACTTGTAAAAAAACATTTTCTTAGTTTTTTTCATAATATTGTATTCCTGCACGTCACCAATAGAAAACGAATAAAGAAAAGTTATAAACTTTTATACTTTTCGTATTCTTTTTTTATGCATATTGATATATATATATATATATATATATATATACAGCCTTTGAGATTTGAAAAAAAAAATTACTCTACCGCCGGTCGAGTGTGAGGGAAAATTTACTCGCCAAAAATATTTTTACTCGTCCGACTTTGTCTTTGTTTCAGTCAATAATAGTAAATAATTTTACAATTCAAGAAATTACCGTGTGTATAATCTAACAAGATATTTGTTTAACTCTTGTAAATCAACTATTTTATTACTACAAACATTTCAGTAAATATTTAACAAAACGTTAAAATACAACACCAGTTTCTTTATATAGCATCATTCATATTATTGTTCCATAGAAATAAGAATCATTTTTTCGGATGCTTGACGGAACGACGCGTTTTTTTCCTCTTTCAAATGTTCGTCTTTACTTTTGTAAGCATGAAGTGTATGTAGTTGTAGCGTGGAAGAATTTTTTTCCAAATGAATTTCAAAATCAGAGCTAAATGAAGGCAACATTTTGACTACACATCGAATGTGTAAATGTGACCTCTTGTTGACCTTTAGCATGACCACTCTTGTTTTTCAATAGATATTCCAATGGTCTCACAGCTAGAGATGAAAGAATTCACGAATGAGACATAAGTTATTTCAAGGAAGTAACCGCATATTTGAGGGTCATAAAATAAATGAGTTTTTCCCTTTTCTTTATTTAAAGAAATTTTATTGACTGGCGGGCGAGTGATTTACGACTTTTAGTCACCCCAAGAAATTTTCAATCTACTGTGGTGACTGATTGTGTAAAGTCTCAAAGGATATATATATATCTTATTTAATGAAATGTACTTGAATGAAGAAATGCTTTTGAGTTACACAAGACATATACTTAGTTTTTGTGCCTTCTATTCCTTGCTTTTTTTCCCAGCATGTTTTACTTATTGGTTGAGTGATCTCCATCAATTCACTGTTTTGATACCTTATTATAATACAGCTGCTTTCTATTCCGGTAGCTTCTTTTCAAGAACTGCAGGCTTGTCGAACACTTTTCCTGCTGACTATAAACTTAAAAAATTTTTTTTTTTCAAGACTGTCAAGAGACATCTCCTGTCTTTTCGATACTCATCTTTTGTTCATGTTAGCTCCTTACATTCAAATGGCTTCATGCCGTGTCTGAAGCGATATCAATTTAAAAAAAAAATCATTTGGTTATGAAACATATCGGAAAGGATATCGAGTCCATTGTGTGATAGGTTTATATTGATTGGTGCAGAAGTTGATTTTTATCTTGTATGTATATCGAATAGTCTGAGATCTGTGATCGAAATATGACTGCATTTCTTCAAACATTCACCATTGTTTTATATTATAGACTAGCCTGGATGCTCGGCGTTGCCCGGGTGTTTAGAGGTGTGTGTTGAGCAAAAAAAGAAAAAAGTGATACTAAGCAGGCAGGTTGGAACTCATGACGGGAAAGCGGAAAAGAAAGTGAAAGAAAATCTGACATCTTACCGCTACTTCATGACGTAACCAGAAGTTTGGAACGTTAAAATTAGGCAAAGTCAATCCAACTGATACGATGACTTGCAGAAATGGCTCGCAAAACATCGACCTCTCCTTGTAGAAAAGTGCCCAGTTGAGGATGAAGGAATTAATGTTTTAATGTAGGAATTTGTTTTTGAGGGCGAAGGAAATATTTTTTGATATTTGTCGCCGAGACGTTGAGCTTCAAAATGATACCGATCTTGTGAAAATCTGTCGTCTCTGTCAAAAGTTTTAGGCAGACACACACACACACACATACATACATACATTTAAACAGACAGGTGAGATTTATATTATAGACTAGGATACGTTTGAGCATCTTTCCTATAAACAGGTTGAAAACGGCAGACAAAAGAGCACTAAGTCTTGTGTGTGTGTGTGTGTTCTTTTTTTATTTCTGTTTATTTCGATGCATGTTAACGAAATTTATTTTCATCGACTTTAAAACAAATTTCCATTTTATTTCGGTTGCATCTAAAAATAGAGTACATGATTTTTAGCAAATGTTTCGGGTAATGCTTTTTCGAAATTGGCTTTTAAGAATCTGGTTCGTCGAAAGGAAAGTAAACAAGAACAGGGAAATATTGGTAATAATATTCTCGCTCCATGAATATTTATACCTTTCATATGTCATTGATTTATCTACAGCGTTGCTCTCACGACTTGTACTCGGCTATTATTTATTATGTTTGCTTCTTAAAGTAAATGAGAGAGAGGAAGCCGTTCTAGATTTATCCACACTCATTTTGGGATCCTTTGTGTGTCTTAAAAAAAAAAAAAAAAAAGACTGAGATGGGGAAGGAGTCGGAGTGTGAAATTTTTTTCCAAGAATCGAAATCAAGTTTTCTAAAAGTGAGTTGAGAATATTTTTTTTTCCCCAGCTGATTTTCTCGGCTCTTAGGCCAGGAGTCGGAGCCAGCAAGGGTTGGGATGAGCTTTTCAGACGGCTTCTCACTTCTGAAAAAGAAAAATTCTGCCATCATATTTGGTTTTTAATCTTCAAACTAATTTTAATTACAAGTATTAATACTAATTTGTAATAGAACAACGTCTTATAGAGTTGAGTCTCAAGTGTGAAAGTTGTCAATTTTTCATGTAGAAACTTTATGTGGATATAATGTAATTAAGAATGCTAGTTATATTTAAATAACGATTCAATAGTCGCCTGAAGGAGTGAGATTAAGTTATTTTTTGACTCTCTGAAGTTAAGCAGCATGGAGCCTGGCCAGTACCAGATGAATGATCGTTTGGAAATATTGGACGCTCTGTTATCTCCCTTGACTTGGATATACATGTGACTAGGGACTGAATGTGAATCTGATGTTCCCTAGAAACTTCCTAATCTGATGGAAGCTGGATGCCTGCTCAGGGTGAATACCACATCAGGTATTACCAAATGTATTATTTTATTATTTATATAGGTAGCAGACAAATATGAAAATGTACATGTTTAAATATCTTGTACTTAGTTGTGAACCGTGTGACGGTTCCATAACTCTTTCTCTTTAATTTTTCTGATGTTTACGGGATGTAAACTGATGCTTGTTCAACATCCTTCTCTTTGTAAGATTTCATATCCTGGAAGATGGATACTTTACCCATCCTGTCGACACATATACACATCTCTCACAGGCAATAAGCTCTAAGCTAATACATGTAACAAACTCGTTTTATTTTTTGTGCATCACACAAATTAAATGTTATAAATATAACTAAGATTTTATCATTTTAGTATTTGAGAAAATGTCCCTTTCAAATCTCTCTCTCTCAATCCATTGCATCTAATATATCGTTCATATTTGCTAGAGAGGTAGATGGTCGTCTGCTTAATCACACATCCTCCACATATAGGTATATAGCATAGCAGTAGTATCTGACAGTTCAAAATAGATTAAATAGAATCGGTATTAAGTATGACTGAACTGCATCTATTGGTATACTCAGCAATTTACATAATTGCTAACTAAAGATATTAAGGACTTGAAATTTGTCTTTCTACCAAAATGCCAGAATTTGACAAAGAACTGATATGACATAAAATGAAGCAGCCAATTAATTGCAAAATTAATAAGAATTTTAGATGCTATAGTATCAAATCGAAATCCAGTTCATCTGTGTAAAAAAAGAAATTGTAATATCTAACTGTATAAACACGATCAAAATATGCACAAAGTTCATATTTTAAAATTAGGAAATAGAATGAATTATACAGGAATTTTCACCATGAATAAACATAAAGATATTAAAAATGATAGTAATAACAAGTCTAGAAAATGAATTCAACGTGAAATAACCCAAAAGGAGTTATACTGTAAAACAAAACCATGAAACCAAACATCATGTATATAGACTAGCAAGAAGACCTGACGTTGCGTAGTATTTAATGAGGAATATTATAACATTTTTCCCTGTGTTTATAACACTATAATATTTTTATACCCCCCCCCCCTGTTCGTTTCCTGGTCAAAAGGATCTAAAATTTTAGAATATTTTCTGAATTAGTCAGATATACATACTTGAAGTTTTAGCCAAATTTTGCCTCCATAGCTTCCTAAGGGGTGGGGACATAGATTCAGTTCTATTTCTATTATCTTTCCCTGTAGAATTTTACATTTAAATACATTTTTTAAATCTTACTTCAGGAAATCACGCACATTGATATCTATTATATAAAGGATAAATGTCTGTATGTCCGGCTACAACTTGTAAAATACACAACAAACATACACAAAGTTGATATTTTTTTTTTAATCAATGTAACCTCAGATGTATAATATTTAAAAAAAAAAAAAAAAAAAAAAAAAAAAATTAATAAAAAATTGGGTAGTCAAATGGTCATTTATATCATTTAATATTACGATGTAGACACATCTTTTAATGTTATGTAAAGGGAAGTAACTTCCTTATGTTGGTGTGTGTATATAGAGAGGAATGGGCATAGTAGAGAAGGAAGAGGCGAGGGATAAAGTCATGTTACGCTTTTGTCCAGGGCGATGCCTGGTAGCCCTGTTCATTTATAAATTAAGAACTTGAAGTATATATAAGTATTATTTGGATTCTTCGAACTTAGAAATGAAGTATATAAGCTTTCACGAAAATGATTGGATTCTGCTTTAACATAGAAAGGGTCGATATATCGTAAACCAACCCGGCTAAGTTATATCTAGAAAGGAGATGGCCAATGTCTCAATTTTCTCCAACTCTCCTGAAATATGGCATATTTGAATAATGCAACATAATATTGTGGCAAGCGATATCGGTGATCAACAGAACTGGATATAATTTCGCTAACAAGATAACCATCCATTCCTGTTTCCTGGCATTTTTCTCTTGGATCAGTCACGTCATTGCTTCAGATGAGACATGACACAAATGAAGGAAGTGCTTCTCATATTTTCCCCTTGAAGAGAGGCAAATAAATAAAAATCAATTCTTGTGTTCGGTCGTTAACCATTAGAACTTCATAGAACTCGTTCAGTCTGCAATTAGAGACAAAAGTGCCTACTTTTCTATGAAATGCCGTCTTCTTTGCATGAAGAACGGATGCAGAATATGTTGGCTGTTGGAGATTAGGAACTTGTTTAAAAGATATTCGTTTGTTAGAATTTGAATTTGTAATTTATACTTTTTTTTTTTTTTTTTTACACAGTGATCACCACTTATCAAGGCCCGGAAGCCACTCAGGGATAAGGGTTATTGCAAGTACATTACGTTAGTGTGGAGATTTGATGAAGTGTTTACTTAAGGGGGCGGTTCATTAGGAATTTGTTAACATTGGACTTGAAGACATCCAAGTTGTAGTCCGGTGGGAAGCAGGCAGACGGAACAGAGTTCCACAGGCATGCAGTTATACTGTCTGAATTCTATTGGCTAAGCACAGCCACGTCCACATTGCACTGGACCATCTGTAAAAAGTTGAATATAATGGCAAGTCCTGGGAACATATACCAGACGAAATAGTAGGAAATCAGACATATACTATCCACTATGACTATGCAATTCTTACAGCTGCGTCTACATACCTAGAAAAAAAAAAGCTATCCATTAAACCTGACATAGTGATATGGGATAAAAGAGAAAGAAGCAACCTTAGAAGTTAGTGTCCCCAATGATGCCGAGAAACAGAGCTGATAGTGAAAAGATAATGAAATACTAAGGTCTAATGAAAAGAAATTGGAATATTAGGAAAATTTCTATCTTTTCTGTAATTATAGGAACAACCAGACTCATGAAAAAAAAAATACCAGGCAAATATACCTGGTAAACAAAGTGCAAGAGATACAAATAATTAAACTTAAAGATATGGTTAGAATCCTAAAAAGATCTCTGTTAGAATATCTGAGATAGCTGGTGAATGTCTGGCATCCGGTAGGATGCCCCACCCCCAGCTAGAACTAAGAAAATATGACCCATGACAAATCTATACTTAAGCATGTAATCACTTTATTTCCTATAAGGAGTAATAGTAAAGTAGAAGATATGAATTGCATATTGATTAGAAATCGATATCTTTTGTGTGATCATAAAAAATAAATTAATTACATTTTATTTATTTATTTATTTATTTTTTTTTAGATGAATGAGGTTTTGTCTCCATTGTCCTTTTAAAACAATTTTTAAAAACATTTCCATTTGATCCGGATTTCCTTTATGAGACAAACAAACTTGACAGGAAATAGTATGAAGGTGGATAAATTCAACAGGAAATAGTTGTGAACAGTTAGTTGGAAGTTGCCAGTTGAGGGGTAAAAAAAATCTTTTTTTTTTTTTTTTTTTTTTTTTGCAGACCCCCTATTTGCGGTTGGAAATCGGAAATTTTGGAAGTTTTGTCCAATAATAATAATAATAATAAAAATACAATGGAGTTAGTTGAATTGTGTAATGCACTCACAATGTGATGTTAAGTCTACAGTCTAAAACTGACTTTATAGTTAAAAAATTTTTTTTTAAATATTTTATCAACTCTCCACTTTTGAGGTAGGAGGTTGAGTTAGTATTTTTTTTTAATAGCTTTCGAAGTATGCTTTTTATTAGTTGATTTTCCATTTATGAAGAAAAAGAAGTTGGGACTTTTACAATTTTTACAGGAGTCCATCATATTTATACACAATGTTGATTTTTTTATTTATTTATTTATTTTTTTTTTTTTTTAAAGTAATTTCCCCAAATATGTTCAAATGTTACTCTTCCTGACCTTTAGACTAGAAATAAAGAGTAGTATCTGTTTCATCTTTTCTATCCGCGGTTAGAATTCCTTCTAAACTGAGGTCATTTTAATTTTTGTTCCAATCCTTATAGGGAAATGGACTTTTCACATGTTATAAACTGACCTTGTGTTTAACCCTGCCCTTGTGTAGAGGCAAGTAAATTGTTATTTATTCAACAGTAACATTATTTATTAAAACATTTTCCCTATCATTTTTTTATTTTTTAATCTTGAAATTTATTTATTAACATATTTGGTATATTGTTTTTAGAGCTTTTCTTTGATGGATAATTTAAAAATTATCTCCCATCCCTGACAGCATTCTCCCTTAAAACAACTGAAGGTAGACATTGGTAATGGAACATATAAAATGAAATGTTTGTTGCAATGCCTGTTTATAACAATGGAATCTAACAGTATTTTAACCTCTGGAGACGTTTAGGAAAAAGCTAACTTATGATACACGGTATAATTACGTTGACACACCACTTCCTGTTAGATCACTGAATTAAGTAACATTGAGCCTGGTCAGTACTAAATTGGGTGACCATTTGAAAATTCCAGTTGGTGTATGTGCTCTCTGCTTATCTTGGCATTGTTTCCAATGGTCCTAGACTTCTGCTTGCCACTGGACTCGAGCAGTGCTGATTCAGAAATATGGTTGAGTATTGGACAACCCTTGCTTCACAATTACATGCACAACCACCTTTAAGGGAGGGGGGTTATCCATTGTCTCTAAAGATTGAACAGAGGCGTTTTATTGTAACTTACAAAATGATTACATCTGGTACCTTTGCCAAGGTGGGGGTTATATTTTCAGTTAAACATCTACATTCCTTGACTAATCATTACCAAATTTTGTCAAAAGTATCGGTCATGTTTTAATTTAGAATTGATTTAATTTTTGGTTATCTCGATCAGGAGGCATCTAAAGTTTTGACCCGGGGGGGGGGGTGAAGTATATTGTTGACTTTTTGGACCACCGTGGGTTAAAAAAAAAAAAAAAAAATGACCTGAACATGTTTTATACTGCTCATAAGCTTTGGTTTTTAGTGAAACTAGTTCTCTAAAACCTCATTGTTTTTAATCCTTTTCTGAACAAAACGACAAACCACCACCCTATTTTCACACATCCTTAGTATAAAAATTTTTCATGAATATTTGTATATTTTCAATAAGGGCTCTTGAGCTGTATTAAAGGCTTTGGTGGGTCGTAGTTTGGAGACCACTGATCTAGATCAAAGCTTGAAATTACAAAATCACACTTTTGCTGATAATTTTGGTTTTTGATTTTTTAAAAATTTCTATGACCCGGCATGCTACATACAGCGACTAGCTTTCCCAAATGGTCATCCACCTGGTACTGGCCAGTTGCTTAACATCGGTGATTTGGCAAGAACTGGTGTGTCATATATATAATAATAATAATAATAACCACCACCATGCAAAATTTCAGTCTGATATTTTTTGAGTTATCAATGTTTCGATAGCATAATTTCAGGAATAGTTAATTACAATATGAAAAAAAGATATGTCCTGGAAAGAGATATATTTGTATGAAATAGCAGAGTGATTTTGGCTACAATAATCAAGTAATACAATCTGGTAAGTTTCCTTCATGAAGGGTTGTTTGTAGTCGTAGCTGGTAATATGCTTAAGTTTAGACTTGCAGCATAACTTTATGTCGCTCTCAGGCTGGATATACCCACCTGTATTTATGGCTTATTCCAGCCAATCATATTCTTGTGAGGAAGAACCCAGATGTATTCAAATTCATTACATCAAGTAATGGCCAGATAAGGCTTTGGCACCACCTCATGTTGTCGGATAGAATTATGCAGTTTCACAACTGTTTTATGTTATTTTTTTTATTACTATGATGTGAGTGGATATTATTGTGGAGAAATACTAAAATAAAATAATTTCAGTGTCAACTTATTTTCCATTCTCACTAAGACGAACTCATCCTATCATTTGAAGATTTGAGAAACCATTTACATTAAGTCTTACAAATCTTTTTTTGAAAACAAAGAAAATTTCCTTGAACTTGATGTGATTTCTACTCGATTCCCCACCTCCTTCTAGAATCTCCATTCCATCATGTTTTCTCTTAATCGTAATCCTAACCTGTTGGGCAAGGTTCAAATCTAGTTAGCTAGCCTGTTATTTTTAATCCATTATGTTTAAAAATGAATATGGTCTGTATATAGCAATATTAATTTTTTTTTTTTTTTTTTTTTTTTTTTACAAGTAGATTGCATGAACAAAATGTCTTTCCTAGAACTTCCCGCCTGTGAAACTCTGTTTTGCTGGTCTGCTTTCCAGCTGACTATAATATTGTCATCTTCAAGTCCAACATAAATTTTTTTTATTGAACCGTCATCTTAAATAATCTTGTATCCAATTTCCACTACTAAGGATTACTATACTATTATCCCAATGACTATGTAGACACATTAACTCTTATCTTTGAGTGGCCTCCAGGCCTTGATATGTGGTGATCTCCCCTCCCTGTGTCAAAAAAAAAAAAAAAAAAAAAAAAATTTAAATAAAACTACTGTATTTGTTTATTTTATCCAAATATTTACTGAAAGAAAAATGACTCCTTACATTTGGCATTCATGTACAAAAGGTTAATGAAGTAAGAGTTTACCAACTGTTTCATTTGACAAGTGAATTCTCTCACAAAAAACAAGTTCTACAATCTGATAAATAAAACCTGATCTATGTAGTTTCAAACTGGCTAGAGTAGGATTTCGCACAAATGTTTGATTCCCACAATTATCATAATAGTGACAATCTTATGAATAGATTAAACTGATGACAGTTGGTTTCACTGTTAGAAGAATCCGTATGTTAACAGAATTCTATCATCGTATTCGGTTTGTTCTGATTTGTATGCTGGCATGTGTTAGACGGCTTTTAGAAATCGACTTCGAAACTGACCTATCTCTGGCAAGGTTTTTATTTATCCATCTTTCTCTCAAATCTATCTTTATCACTTCCATTCTGTGGCTACCAGATAAGGCTGTCTGAAGATACTGGCTTCCTGACATGGCGTACACAAAATATTGATGTTATTCGTATTTGGATTCATCGGACTACTGTTCTCATCTTGATTGTCATTTTCACAATGTTTCAGTCGATGTAACCTCCGATCTTCTTTAGGTGTGTCTTGTTGAACTCGGGAATTTGGATACAATTTTGAACGGAACCCTTTATTTACTTCAGAGGTAGCATGCTCTTGTTTTATCAGGACCTTTATCCAGTCATGGCTAAGTAATTCACAATTGTATTTTCGGTCGCCCACACTAAGAATTGAACCTTTAACCTTAAGGAAAATGTCACTTTAACAATTGATTTTTTTTCTCAGCACTCTAACCACTGTGCCATGGTCCTCGTGACGAATCCAAATAATATGAATAAGCAATCCTCATCTAAAAAAAATCACAAATGTAATATTGATGTTTTTTTTTTTTTATCCCCTTTCATTTTACAAAACTCAATCATGTCCTGCAAAGTAAAAAGCAAAAACAGTTTTCCTCCACCACCCCCTCCTGTGTACAATTTCCGTTGCTCTGAATGTCTGTCAGATTCTAGCCATTACCATTCTTCTTAAATGCTATTCTGCGAATGCTTTGCACAAAACTTTCTATTTATTAAACAAGGCCGTGTTCTTCGAATGTGCTTATTTGGAAGAAATGGCCATATTGTTGCCTTAAAAACGTTTCCCCTTTTCGTTTAGCTTTTATGGCATTTTGTTCATTTTGGTATTTGACAGAATTAGAATTCCGGTTTCTTTTTAGTCTGCATTCATGTTTCTCCATTTTTCATGACGGCTAAGTTAGGACAATAGAAGTTTGTATGTGAACTTGCAAGCATTCAATGATTTCTGAAATGATAATTACTTTTCTTCTTTAATTTTAAAAATTGTTTTGATAAAAAACATGTTGTTGGCTCAGTTCAATTCAATAGAAAGCGTATATGCATGCGCGCGCGTGTGTGTGTATAATCACATTGACACACTGGTTCTCGTCAGATCACCGAAGTTAAGCAACGTTGAGTCTGGCTAGTACCAGCTGGGTTACCATTTGGGAATTTAAGGCGCTGTATGTGCTCTCCGCTTATCTCGGCATTGTTTCCAGTTGTCCTGAAACTCTGCTTGCTACTGCCGACTCGGTTGTGGTTGAAGATTGCTCAACTCTTACCACAAAAATTCCATGTTCAGGCACCTTTACAGTGAGTATCCATAGTCTGTCAAGACTGAAGGAAGCTAAAATGTGTGTGTGTGTGTGTGTGTGTGTGTGTGTGTGTGTGTGTGTGTGTGTGTGTATATACATGTATATAAAATGACTTTGCCAAATTTTCTACTTGAAATTAAAATTTTAAAAGTTTTTTGTAAATGCAAAACTAAAACTTTCACATTTACTCATATAAACGGCTACACATAAATATTTTTGTAATTTTGTGCGAGCGTCCCTCTTCTCGCTTATGATTCGTGGTGAGTGATGTTAGATCAATTTTAAAATTTTTTTTCTAATTTTTTTTTTTTTTATGAAATTACCTTAATCAATTGTTGTTTACACTAGGGTCGTTCCAACTTTTTAGTTTTATTTCAGCTTTTTTTTTTTTTTTTTTTTTTTTTTTCAAAAAGCTGAAAAGACGGACGTGATACCCATTTAAAAGGAGCTGCCTTTTGTGCTCCAGAATTTATCTACATAGACATCACCATTCCCAATGCACTTTTGCAAAATATTCAATAAGGCATCTCTGCTTCTGACACGTTCATGACAGGGGTTACTTTCATAGTCTCGCACTGTTAATATCTGCAATAGAGATAAATGAAACTTTCAGATCGTGAATGCATAAGTTAAGTCATAACAATCCTTTCTGATCCATTTGGGCAGAATAAAAATAGGAGGCATTACTTTTGGAATGCCCCTTGTGGGCGCGTGTGTGTATAATATATATATATATATATATATATATATATATATATATATATATATATATATATATATATATATTAATATATATAAGAATAGGACAATTAAATTACATTTGAAAAACAGCAAACATTAATTTATTATAACCTGTTGAAAATGATAGTAAAGAAATACACGTTTTGGATTTTTTACTCTTTACTATGTTTACAGTATTTTTAAAGAATATTATGTACAAGCAGGACCCTTGGAAATTCCAGAGAATGAAAAATATATTTAATGAACAAATGTGCTTGGCTAAATCTGATCTTTTTCTGCATAGCTAAAAAAATTAGTTGTTTTGGACAGAAAAAAACAATAGCACATAGCAAATATGAGTTTATGAACCATTGTATTTTAAATATAGAACTGACCCAAATGAAATGAATTCATAAGTACTAATACTAAGGAAGTAATATAGTACTACATAGTTCAATACAAATAAAATCACTAGTAAGAGAGAATCTATAATTTACTCCTTCAGTCCAGCACCTCTTGACTTATAATGTTCTTCTGTTATTGCTGTTTCTTTCAGACGTTTCCTTTTGTAACATAAAGTTTTGCTGGTTCCTTTCTTGGAAGGACCACTGCATTTCGAAATTACGACTTCTTTTCTCACACCATTGTAGCAATGATTATATATTATAATGATGTTCGAAAACAAGACTACATGAAAGGAAGGTCACTCTCATATTTATGTCCAGGATTGTCAGATTAGTCTTTCTAAAGTCAAATTTCGCAAGTTTTGGGCTTGATATTCTGACACAATGACATAAAATATTAGAACTGCAAGTGAACACTTTATCCACAAACTCATAATTTTTTTTTTTTTTTTTAACCTGCTTAAAGAAGTTTGGAAAAGTTTTTTTCTTATTTTTATTCATCTCTGCATATACAAAATATAAATCATTTTATTTCAAATGAAATATGCATAAACATTTAAAAATTTTTTTATTAAAGTAAAATATATATTAATGAATATATAGCTGATATGTTTTGGTTCATTAATAAACTAGGATCATTTTTAATAATAAAATAGGATAATTTTTTCTCTTCAAAGCAAACATGTATGATTTGATGTGAACAGTGGTTGAGAAAAGAACTATAAAAATGTATGAATATTCGTTTGTAATGTTTACATTTTGAGTGAGTTTATACAAAAAATTAAACTTCTGACATTGAGGGGGACATTTCAAATCTGTGGTTAGTTTTCTTTTTAGATCAACTGTTTAACTGTGATGCCGTGGCATACAGACAGCTTTGCTGTGTGTGTGTGTGTGTGTGTGTGTGTGTGTGTGTGTGTGTGTGTGTGTGTGTGCAAAAAAAAAACAAAAACTCTTGAAATAGTACCTTGTTGCATCCTTTTCCTTTTCTTTCTTCAAGAACATTGATACAAAATACTTTTTTTTTTTTCTTGTTTCAATAAGCTTTTCTTTTTCAGCGTATCAGGGAGTTGATAATAGTTTGCCGATAAATTCTACAGATAAATAACCAGATTAGCATCTCCTTGTTTGTCGTATCATTATGCTTGATGCTCAGACATTTATTCGAAAAGAAAAACCAAACAAAAGGCGTCTAGGAATCTGGCATTGAGCCTTTGCGGCTGATTCAGTCTAATATCCTCGTTCATTGTTGGCTGTTCAAAGCATTTGCAAAGCGTGTTCAGTTTTGTGGTTAATTTAAGCTTTAAATTGATCGCTCAATGTCCATTGAAAAAAAAAAGTGTATATTTATTTTTATTTATTTTCTGTCTTGTGGCGTTCAAAGGAAAGAAAAGCACTATCACAGTATTGAAAAGTATTTCTTGAAATAAAAAGAAACAAACATTTCACTGTGATTTTTGTTTTTCCACAATAACTTCCCTAGATTTAAATATTTACAAAAGTATGAACCTGCACCCCCTTCCTAGATAAAGTAGCAATGTGGATTCAATTAATCGTTTACAATGTGTCCACTCTAAACAAGCTAAAACAGATTTATATTCAGTAAAACTGATAATCTAAAACTAAATTTCCTAACTGCATTATTAGCATTGAGGACATCTATTATTGTAACTATTTCCGTTCCTATATATATATATATATATATATATATATATATATGTCATCCACATACAGTACTGTTTCGCTGTTTCACAGCTCATTAGTGCGGCTAGACGGGCAACTACCTCAAGCCAGGATAGAAACTCGACCGCCTGTACGACAGTCAAGGCTCCTAACCATTACGCTAATCGGCGGCTGCTGTGAGAGTCGTGAATTAACGATGTTTTGACATCGTCCGAAATATCTAAGCTCGATTTGTTTACACAAAGAGCATAGCTTTATACGCTAATGGTAATTTGTGTATCATGTCGTTCTTATATATATATATATATATATATATATATATATATATAAGAACGACGTGATACATTACGTATATATTAATTTTCTTCCCTTTCTTTTTTTAATTTAACTTCAGCACTACAAGATTTGTTAAACGGTTGTTCCTTACTAATTTTCTTTATACTTAATATGCCACTTTCTTTTCTATTTTTGGAATAAATTTGCTTTGTTTAATCACAGTCCTTCCGTTATTTGCAACTGTTCCACGTACCTGTCTATCTTTAATTGATGCAGTGTGGGATAGATCAGTCATTATAAAATACCACAAAACGAAAATTAACACTTCAGATCTTTATTAAAAAAAAATTGGGACCGTAGTACAAATCACAATTAGTATGCATTCAAACTACGGCAGAGGAGTTCCTTAGACACCTTCTTGCTGAATTCTAGGGGGGAGGAACGCCTGTCTCATGTCCCACTTCACCTCTCTCTCTCTCACTCACACACACACACACACACACACACACACACACACACACACACACACACACACACACACACACTCTTCAATGTACAATAATAGAAGTTAACACTTTTCTCGCTATTGGTTTTAAACTATAAAATTGTGGGGGGAAAAAAGCGGGGGGGTCCCCATTTGATCACAATTGTAATTTTATTAGCTTCACCATTTCTTTGTAATCTCTCTCCCACAACTGTCATGTTGCTAGTCTCGACCTTCTTTATAAATACTATTAGGACATGTTTTCTTCAGAATTGTCTAATCTATTCCCTGCTTCCTTTACTCCAGCTCATTTGACCGCTTAGTCCAGTGGTCTCCATATATTTTAGATATAACACTGTAATAGTTTCCTATTCCAGCAGCTTCTTTCCAAGAACTGCAGGCTTGTTGAACTCTCTTCCTACAAATGTTTCCTCCTACTTAGTCTTAAAAAGACCTAGGCTCCAAGACCAGTAGGCATCTCATATCTTTGATCTTACATCAAGTGGCTTCACATCTTGTCTGGAGTGATTTCCATAAAAAACATTTGTTGCTGATTTAAGGTGGCTTTAAAGTGATGGAAATAGTTAATATGTTGCAAACAGTTTAAAAAAAGACAAACCGAAAGGATCAATTAGCAAAAATAGAGGCAAGGTGTTAAAATACCCAATAAATTCAATTTATGGTCTCTCCTTGCCAAACTGTCACAAAAAGCACTCTCCCAGCCACAACTACTATTAACAATTTTTAACACTCTATCAGTACCGAAATCTAAATGCAAAGTCTATAAATAAAGTTGCTCTCCTAGCCTGCTTTTCATCTGACTACAATATGGTCGTCTTCAAGTCCAATGTAAATAAGTTTTTATTGAGCCTGCCCCTAAATAATCAAATTGTACTCAATTTTCACCACTAACAATTACTACGTTGTTGTCCCGGTGATCACCATGCAATCATTAACTCATATCCTTGAGTGGCCTTGTGAATCCCCTGTAAAAAAAAAAAAAAAAGTCCTATGATTTATTGGTAATTAATCTGAGTGTCTGGCGTTGCCCGAGGTGTTTGTTAAGCAAAAAAAGAAAAAGTGGTAGTAGGCAGGTAGGCTCGAACCTGTGGCACGAAGACTAAAAGGAAAAATGAAAGAACAAAGTTTTTTTTCTTAGAACTGCACACCTGTGGCACTCTCTTGCATTTGCTTGCTTTCCGGCTGACTATAATATGGTTGTCTTCAAGTCCAACGTAAACAAGTTCTTGATGAGCCATTCCCTTAAGTAATCCAATTTACCAAAATTTCCACTACTAACAATTACTATGTCACTGTCCCATTGACCACTGTACACTTATTAACCTGTATCCTCGAGTGGCTTCTGGGCCTTGATAAGTGGTGACTCCTTTGTAGTAAAAGGAAAATAAAAAAAAAAATCTGACGTCTTACTGCTACTCCATAACGCGACTGGAAGTTCGGAACGTTAAAATTAGGTAAAGACAGTCCAACTGATATGATGACTTGCAAAAAAGTGACCCCTCCTTGTAGTTGAGGGTAAGCGATTAATGTTTTTGGCCGATTTTTCGATATTTACCGTCAGAGACGTTGAGCTTCAAAATGATACCGATTTCATGAATCCGTCGCTCTGTCGAAAGATTTAGACTTGCTTGTTACCCCCCCCCTGAAAGATCACCATCGGATGTTTTCTGTCCATCTCTTAATCGTTTCATATCATGAGATAACACTAACCTCATAACGGTTCCAAAGGCTATAGTATACAATATTATATCCGCCTCCACCTACGTTCATTTTAAACCAGTTTTATTTTTAATTAAAAATATTACTTTATATCTTCGTTTAATTAAAAAAAAAAACTTTTCTTTTTAACATACTCTATTGATTGTTTTCTCTGCAGTCTTTTAATATCCAGTTTTCTTTTAATATCCAGTTTTCTTTTAATATCCAGTTTTCTTTTAATATCCAGTTTTCTTTTAATATCCAGTTTTCTTTTAATATCCAGTTTTCTTTTAATATCCAGTTTTCTTTTAATATCCAGTTTTCTTTTAATATCCAGTTTTCTTTTAATATCCAGTTTTCTTTTAATATCCAGTTTTCTTTTAATATCCAGTTTTCTTTTAATATCCAGTTTTCTTTTAATATCCAGTTTTCTTTTAATATCCAGTTTTCTTTTAATATCCAGTTTTCTTTTAATATCCAGTTTTCTTTTAATATCCAGTTTTCTTTTAATATCCAGTTTTCTTTTAATATCCAGTTTTCTTTTAATATCCAGTTTTCTTTTAATATCCAGTTTTCTTTTAATATCCAGTTTTCTTTTAATATCCAGTTTTCTTTTAATATCCAGTTTTCTTTTAATATCCAGTTTTCTTTTAATATCCAGTTTTCTTTTAATATCCAGTTTTCTTTTAATATCCAGTTTTCTTTTAATATCCAGTTTTCTTTTTTTTTTTTTTTAATATTCAGTTTTCCAAGTTAAGTGTAAAGCATTAGTTGAACATAATGATCAGTTATTGATCAGCAAATGCTTTAATTGTGGAAAATGCACAATACTTAACATCTCTACCCCATCCTCCTCCACTCCGCCCCTCCTTTATGGTTGGGCTACTTTGGCCGAGCTGGACTTCATATGAATTATCAATATTATAAGGAACAAGTTATTCCATTCCATTGAATAGAATTTTACTTGGACTTGTTTAAGAATAATGTAATATTCTTTGTTTCGGTTTCTATCTTTCTTTCTGCCGTTCTCTATTTATGTCTATTTTCTATCTCGTTTTCTTTGTCTCTGTCTCTCTCTCTCTCTCTCTCTCTCTCTCTCTCTCTATATATATATATATATATATATATATATATATCTCTCGTTCTCTCTTTCTCCTATAAATATATTAAGCCAGTTTTTTTTTCAAATGCATTTCACATATATATATATATATATATATATATATATATATATATGAGAGAGAGACAAAGAAAACGAGATAGAAAATAGGCAGAAATAGAACGACAGAAAAAAAATGGTTTTATTTTATGAAATACATTTGAAAAAAAAACCAACAAAAAACTGGCTAAATACATTTATAGGAGAAAGAGAGAACGATATATATATATATATATATATATATATATAAGAACAAAAAGTTAATAAAACATGTTAAAAACGCTTTAAAAAAGAGTTAAAAACATATTTAATCTGAAAAGGAAACACTTGATAAGTGGGATAGTCCTTAATCCGCGGAGTTTCGAAGAAATACTTTCCTTCTCATCAGAGGGTAGGAATTAGCAAAATGAGGGATCGGATTTTGCATACAAAAGTATTTGATGAAACTACAAGTAAATCAAAGATCTTACTTGATAACAGAAAGTGAAGCAGAGGGAATATAGTGAAGAAAAAGGTGATTACACTTGAATGGATAGTCTGGTGAAAGGTAAATAATCCAATGACGGTAAAATCCAAAAATATAACTCTAAGAAAGTTAATTGAGTTTCCATTTGCACAAGTAAAATCCAAGGAAATCACGTAATTGGAAGATGGTCCAAATAATCCAAAAGGCCGAAATCCATGGAATAATTCAAATATGTACAAAGAAAAGAAAAGGAGAAAATTCCAATAATATTAATAAAAGAAAAATAAGATATGCTTTTCACACGACTGCCGAGACATAAGACATAATATATATATAGTTCTCTTTCTCCTATAAATATATTTAGCCAGTTTTTTTTTTCTTTTTCAAATTTATTTCATAAATAAAACCATTTTTTTGTTTTTGTTTTTTTTGTCAAAGTATCTTTTAAACATTTTAGATCAATTTCTTTAATATTGTTAAATTATAACGATTGCTATTAATAAAACTATGCTTAATCGGATTTGGATAATTTTTTATTCATTTTTGGATCATTTTCAAAAGTGATCACTTCAGTTAACAATCAACTTTTTTTTTCTTATAAACGTAAAATATTGTTTAATTGTTACTATTTACAATGTCTCCCCACGGGACAGTTAAACACCAGGGTCGTTTTTTATTGTTTAATTGTTACGGTATCATGTTTGAGCATAAAAGATTGTATTCTACTCCCCACCCCACCTGTCTACATTTTTGTGTATGTTCCTAAAATAATCGCCTCACAAAACGAATACCTCTAACCATTTCTCTTTTACTGATCAGAATTCGAGACTATCCATTCATTCGATTTGTATTTTTAGCATTTGAATAAAAAGAAATTTTCTTTGGTTTTTCTTTCTATTTCTTTCTGTTTTTTTCTACACAATTTCTAATAGCATCTTTAACCACCATCCCATCAGCACAGGTATTAATCACTTTTTGCATTCAATTGGGAGTTGAAGGTTGTGCCTGCAGAAAATTAGACAACAAAAACCAAGTAAAACAAAAAAAAAGAAAAGTAAAATAACATTTAAAACAAAAATGAGAAAAATATATGTGGCAGGATACTTTAGCGAAAAGTTATAGCTGGTAGATTCATTAAAAATATCTGAACATATCAAAATCTTTTAGTGTTGGAGAAAAAGTTTAGTGTAATTAGTGTTAATGTTGAACCTTAAATATGTTCATGTCTGCCTATTTGTCTAACTCTGATTTAGTTCTTGCATATGAAACCATGGCAGGCTTACTTGTTAAGTTAAAAACTTAGGGGAATGCTATGAAAAGTAAAGCTCTGAGAGTGAATATTAGCACGATCCAAGTAATAATTAGGGCTATGACAACAGCATATTCTTTTCATTGTTTTTACTCTCGAGTATATATCCGACAGTTAGATACAGTTATTAAATCAACCGAGAACCACATCACTTTATATAAAAGCGTATAAGATGTCAACGGATACACACTCGAGTCAAAACAATGAAAAGAATATGCTGTTGTCTTAGCCCTAATAATAATCAGTGCTTGTAATGTTGGAAATTTCACAGAAAAGAAGAAAGGTTCTCTGCTCAGTGTGGAAAGTGAGTTTAGTGCAATTCAATTTTTTGTGGTATTTATAAACATTGGGTACAGAAAAAGTGCAGTGGAATTACAGGAAGGTTGAGAGATAACCATTTTCTGTATGAAACAAGTGTAAGACAATGGATAGGGATGAGAACTCGGATGTGTAGAAAGTATATTTGAATGTTGAGGCTGTTCAGAAGTTTTATTTTGATGATACCGTAAGATAATAGGCAGGAGCTGGTGTAATTGCAAGAGTTCGAAGTGGAGTAAGTTCAGGGAACTCTTCTTTTTTATCATTGTCGACGATGGGAAAAGTCTATCGGACACGCATACGAAGTGTAATATATGGAGGTGAACTCTGGCCAGTGAGAGTTTAGAATACATGTTGCATGGAGAGAAACGATAGGTTTAGATCTGATGAGCTTTAAATCTAGGGAGATATGTGTAGAATAGGAAACTTTGTTGGTTTGGTCACATTGAAAGAATGGATGAAAGTCATAGATATAGAGTAGTTGAGGTAACAGGGTCAGTTAGCAGTGAAAAGCTAAGGAAAACCTTTGAGAAAGTTATAAGGATTGATCTGAGAAATAAAACTAATAGATGCAGAGGTTAGTTTGGAAGTTAATTTCTAAAAACCGTCCAACACATGCCAACATGTAAATCGAATGCTAAACTCAATAGAAGTGTTTTTCTTGTCACATTCTGTCTGTCTGTCCATCCAGCTCTATTTGTTTCTCTCTCATTAATCTCTCTTTAGGCATAAATTGTTAGACTCTATTTTGTGTGATATGGTAATGCTGACTGCAGGGGATTTTTGTATTCTACTTAGTAGAATTGATCATAAAGTAAGAGAATTGGAAACAATAAAAAAAAATGCAAATCTTTATTTGAATCTAAGAAAATGATCTTTGAATGATTTTTGCCTTGAAGCTCGAAAATTGAAAAAAAAAAAACAAACAAACAAAAAACAACAACAAAACAACTTTGTTAAACTGTTTACTTCAATAAATTTTCCTTTTGTTCGCTTCAAGACTTCTAATAAGGATCAAATTTAACATTTTTAGTTTCTTGAATATGTACAAATAAACTCTTTTAATCGATGAATTTCCTTTATTAACTTGATCTCTTAATCTTGCAATTATGCCCATCCACCCCCTCGTATGTCGAAAGAGATATATTTTTATGATCACTTAAAAAAAAAAAAAAAAAACAACAAAAAAAAAAAACGATATTCATAAAACGATCAAGTCAAATTGACTCTGAAAGATCTTTTTAATATATTTGCTAAGAGTTCCCATTAATATTCAATTTTTTCCCCCAGCTTATAATTCTTTGCAATGATACCAGACTGATTAGAGTTTACTGCTTAATTCAAGTTTTGTTACCAAGGTAGCTTCCACTTAAAAGTATAATGAAAATTATCTTGTATGTATTTTTGTAACCGTTACAGGATTTATTGAGTAACCCTCGTGCATTTTCATATTTTATTATAATTATATTTATTAGTATGTTATTGCTAGTACACCTCTTTCGTGTCGCCGTATGTGTACTAGTCTTGGGAGTTTTTCAACCTTTTAAAACTAAAAGAAAAACAAAACAAAAAAACAAATTAGTCTCACGCTTGTTGTTGGAAATCTCGTTTGCATAGAAGTCAATCTCTTGCAATCGCTGCATTAGTTTGATGTCAAGAATAGGGGTCATCGGTTGTTTATATAAAGAAAAAAAAGACAAACAAAACTATACTACGCTACTCCCCCACCTTAGGAGCATATAATGCCTGGCAGGATAGTCTCATTACAACAGAATGCATGATTACTCTCCCGAAAAGCAATGGTAGTGCATGGGAGAATGCTGTCAATATTTCCACTACTTTCAGTAGAAGAGCTAATGCCTGGGAGTATGGTATCGTAACAGATACTACCCTACCTTTTTCTCTGAATTAAGCGTTGAGAGTATTAGTATAATATCGGCTTCAGATATTAAAATTTCACTTTATGACCAGCTGTAGCCCAGTCGTAAAGTATGCTTTAATATATTTTAATTTTTGCAGATTTCGTATATATTATTGTATCGATTTTTATATATTATAAAATTGCGATTTAAAAAAAACAAAAAAAATATATATATCCATATGACTTGGGTTCATCAGCTTGAATCGAAACCAAAACTTATGAAATATAGTCAAGTTCCTTCAGCTATAACCATAACCGAAACCAAAACTTATGAAGAATTCTTGGTAAAATGGTTCATTACAAGAAGTGGAAGTCCACAACAGTCACTCAGATGTCAGTGCGACACACAAAATAAATAACACACGCTATCCTAATAATATATAGATTAGTAATAGATTTTATCTTGATTCTTTATTTAAAAAAAAATAAACGTATTTTTATTATTGCAATTTCGATTTCAACAAATATTCGATTGATAATAAATAAATAAACAACAAAAATCAATGTATAATTATCAATGTTACGTTGATGCGAGAAATGTATACACGAACAGGTACATACGATGTTGTCATAGTTTTATTAATATAGAAATGTATTATGATAATCCTTGTCTTTTGAAAACATTTTAATAATCATAAATACCCCTCTGTTATTCTTTTATATCTTACAATGTTAAATTTTATTTTATTTTTAATCTTAAATTTATGATAAAGAGAAGCTTGCAGTTTTGTGTACATATATATGTCTAATTTTTACAAGTAGTGTGTGTGTGTGTTTGCATCTATCTTAAACGCCGCTCTTTTATCTCTAGCTAATTGCATATGTAAATACTTTTGATTTGAGTCCATTGTTAGCAGCTCCAATTTTCTCTTCTATTTTACTATAAAAGGCGGAAATCACAAAAAGTAAACAGTTCCACTTTTCATAGCTGTAAAGATTTGAAGCATGTAACAATGTCTTCCTCATAGACTTCTGTGAAAAATAGTCAAGTGGTTTTCGTTTTCAGAGGCTATTAATTGAAAATTTCAACTTCATCTCTCTCTCTCTCTCTCTCTCTCTCTTTCTCTCATAGTGTTTGACTTAATGTATCTTTACTTTGCACAACGATTTGAACAAGCTCTGCTTTTTTTTCTACAGAAGTAGCCTTGCATTTGCATAGGATTCTTTGTCTATCGGCATATCATGCTCAAGTTTGAAATAGTATTTTCGTCAGTCTGTCATTCTTAAGTATAAAGTGGCTCTCTGTCGGTCGATCGGTCTGTCATGCTAAAGTTTGAAACATCAAGTGAAGTTTTAAATTGCATGACAAATGGACGAAAAATACTTAAATATAAAATAGCAATTTTAAAGGATCCTTCCGTCTGTCACGCTTAAGTATGAAATAGTACTTTCATAATTAAACTTGCAGTTTGAATGAATGCATTCTATTTTAGATATCTTGTTTGTTGTTCTGTCATGCTTACGTTTGAAATAGCATCTTTTTTTAGCTTTTAATATTTCAATTTTAAAAAGCATTTTCAGTGCAAAACTGAGATTGAATAGGCAGATCTTTGGATACATTTAAGCATCTCTACATACATCTCTGTTGGTTTGTCTGTTATGCTGAAGTTTAAAACACTCGTCTCTCTACAACAACTACCAATTTCTTTCACTCTGGGCCTAAAGCTAAACAAAAATTCAACAAGCAAAGTTTCTTTTCTATAACTACCAGTCTGTAGAACACAATACTGCGGGGTTGCTTTCCGTTTTCAAGTTTAATGTAAGCAAATTCTTGAACTGTTTTCTTAAATAATTGAGCCTTACCTAAATTCTGCCATTAACGATTATCACGATGTTGTCTCACTGGCCACCTTTTATCCTCGACTGCCCTTTGAGTCTTGATAAACGGTTACCCCCTATACTTCAGAAAAAAAAAAAAAATGATTTAATGGATGTATCTCATGATGCCTTTTTTCACCAGGAACCGTTTACCTGTTTCTTCAGGATTCTGTTTTTCATTTTTACCCCCCACCCTACCCCACATCATCTTTCCATCGTCTTCCCGTCTCCATTTATTTTCTGTTTCCATTGTGTTCGTTCCACAAATAGATAAGGATAATCGAACAAATTGCAAACAGTCAGATGCTAAACTGCACGATTATAAAAATAATCTCATATTAGCTGACCACTTAAGTGAACTAGATCCTTTGAGGAAACAAAAAGCTTTAAAGAAATAAAACAAAAATCAAACGAATTAACGAAACCGTTTTTTTTTTTCTTGAAATCAGAGAGAGAGAGAGAGAGAGCACGACTATGACTATGATCATATTAATATCAATAATGATTGGTTAAATAAGATCATGTGATGCTCTGACAAGGAACTTTGTATTGATTACCTCATCCTCATCATCATTCTCATCATCTTCCACCTCCATGCCCTGAAACTGGTTTCTTGTTTTTCTTCAAATCCAGTTCGCTTGTAGCTGATCTGAAGAGCTACACTTAATGTCGGCTGGTGATTACTCTCCTTAATAACCAACTCTCGAGTGATTGGATCTTTTTGAAGAGCGGAGTGCAATAAATAACATAAAATAAAAAAAGAAATAAAAAAGAAGTCACCTTTCCTCTCATTGTATAATGCATGCCCTCTGCTTTTGTTGTTTTCATATTCGACTATCACACGTTGATGATAACTGATGATTTAACTGATACTGACCAGTGTGGCTGTAAAATACTTCACAAGAATTCACAGTTCAGATCTTTATTAAAAACTCTGGCCACGGAATATATCTTCATGAATTGTGATATCAAATCAACATTAGTATGTAGCGAAACTTCTCCTGTGTAGGTCAACAGGGAGGGATAGGGTGCTAGGTCACACAGCATGTTTTCTCTTGCTGAATTCTTACTCGTTTTGGGCTTTGTAGTGCTTACATAACATTTGTTTTGTGAAATTACCATACCTGGCACAGCATTATATTCATAGCAGTTGAGGATAACATGCCTATAACAATCAGTCCGGAGTCTGGGCCATCTCTGTGTAATGGATGACTTTGCATCTGTCAGCTGAGGTATGGTCCTAGGTAGTCTTGGGAGGTCCACTCTTCCAGGTTGTTGTCTTCCGTCTTGTAGGTGGAGTAAGTTTATTGCTTATTGCCGGAGTCCACTCCCTACCAAGGAATGCCAATAGGACTGGTCAGACAATTTTTAAAAGGCTAGAGTACTCCTTTAGGGGCTCTGGCTTGACTCCCCCCCCCACCTTCCGACCTTCTGCAACATTACTACCATCTGTATGTTACTAGTTTTACACTGAAGATCTGACCTGAACTTTAGAGGAACGTTTCCAAACAGCTGTTTGTACTTGTAAAAGGGGAAATTCTTTTAGATTGAGGTAGTTTTGTGTGCTGTTATTTGTGCAAGTAGTTTCTATTATTACACATATAAAATGTAAATTCAACTGGATAGTGACGGATATAAAATTAGTAAAAATAAATTTTTTTTTTGGAGTTACTACTACATATAAAGGCGAAAAACCACTGGAGGATAAGAGTTAATGAAATGGATCGATTGACGGTTGAATGATGAATTTTATGAAAGGGGGTGAGAATGTCCATATGCAACCCACTCAAAATTGTCAACTCTGGGAAACAATTTTTTTGTCACAAACCTGATTTACTTTAAATAGTTGAAAAACTGACTAAATTTCATGTATGTCGCGTTAGCTCAGTTGGTTAGCTCAGTTGGTTAGCGCATTGGTTCATTATCTAAACGTTTTGGGTTCGAATTGTGGTGTGAGATGCCTTTTATTTTCTTTCTTTTTTTTTTTTTTTTCGATTCTTTAAATTTAAATATTGAATCAGTGTTATTTAAACCATTTTTCACGTAACGTTCGTTTTTCTGTGTTTTTTTTTTTTTTTTTTACTTCGCTTATCCACCCCCGACCACACACCCAAAAATTCCCGGGTACCCACCGATTTTTTTAAAATTTTAATATCGAAACAGGCTTATTCAAGCCATTTTTTTACGTGTTCGTTTTTCTGTTTCCTTTTTTGTTTTTTCGATTTTTACATTTAACATCGTTCGTTTGCCTTACGTTAGTTTTTTTTTTGTCTTTTATTTTTCGATGTTTTGATTACCTACCCCGCTAGTATGTAATACATTGATGTTGGCATTCTGTAGATGCTCAGCGTAAGTGGAGACGCTCTGATATTACTGTAGCCCTTTTATTAAAACTGCAAAAGTATTTATCTAAGCTAGCAAGGATGTAGCCTGGGCATAAAGTATGCTTAAATATATTTTAATTTTTTCAGATTTCGTATATATTATTATAGTTCTATCGATTTTTATATTATAAAGTTGCGATTTCAAAAAAAAAAAAAAAAAAATATATATATATATATATATCTTGTTCTTTCAGCTATAACCGAAACCAAAACTTATGAATAAATTCTTAGTAAAATTATTTATTAGAAGAAATGGAAGCCCATAACAATTAAACGACTCGAATGTAAGTGTGATACACAAAATATATAAATAACACACACACTATCGTATTAATATATAGATATAGTTTATAACAGTTCTTACCTATAAAACATTACATTATGCCGCTTCCACTAATGAGTTACGTAGTTACAGGCGCAGATCGTGAGCTTGGCATGCAAGGTTTAATTTTACTAATACGATTGGAGTGAAGTATGAATCTATGTATCCTTCAGCTATGGGTTAAATAGTAGGATAGACGGCTCTCTGTCCTTGGTTGTGCAGCTAATTTTGAAAATGGACAAATTCGAAATAACGTTAGTCTTTCTCGGCTTATTCCGGTATACCTTTGAGTTGTCCTGGACTTCTCCTTGTCACTCAATTCAAGCAATGCCGGCGCAAGAGAGTAACTTTTGGAGATTTTGCAACCCTTGGTTCGCTCCCACGTGACCTTACAGGAGGTATCGGTTTTCTCCTGAGATTGGGATGAAATAAAGTTTTTAGAGAAATCATATTAGATTTTAACAGATTTTGAGTAAATTCATTGATTTAGGAATGTGACTCGAAAACTACGAAAATTGTCCGATTCGAACTAAAAATAAAAAAATGTATTCATGATAATAAAAAAAAAAATCCCTCGCCTTCTTAGGAAAAATTTAAAAAAAAATATGAAAATATGAAAATATGAAAATTAAAAAAAAAAAAAAAGTGAAGATTTTGATATTTGAATATTTATCACGTTTAAAAAAACATTAATTTCTTTTAGATTTCAAAAACATTTTTAAAACAAAACTTTGAATTCCCTTTCAAATCAAAACTATATACATACTATATAGCATATAAATATATTTTTATTGGAAGATTATTTCTTAGATGAAGATATTAAAGAAAAAAAAAAGCGGTATGATGCTCGAAGCTAGCGACTAGTCGACAGCCGTAGACATTAGCAATAATTTCAAACTAGTTCATGGAAATCGAATAACCAGCGGACACATATTTCCTTTTATTTACAATCGTTCTACTTAAAACATTTCAAGTGGAAATAATATTGTTTTCAACATGGTTTCAAGTTGTTTCGCTATTTATAGCGCGTTTCACTTGGCTACTTCACTGAAAAGCTTTGTACTCTCGAGATTTTATGAAATTATTTTCCATTTCATGGTTTCTAATATCGAAGAAAACTGTTGGGGGTATTGAATACTTACCAATGATTATTTAAAATAACCTTTATTTAGTAAATCAATATTATTTAAAATAACTCTAACGCTTTGTTAAATAATTTACAAAGCGTTAGCGTCTATTTTTGGGAGATATAAAACCCGATAGTCTCCCTCTCTCTCTTTCTGTGCCGGTGTCCACCCTCTCTCTCTTTCTGTGCCGGTGTCCACCCTCTCTCTCTCTCTCTTTCTGTGCCGGTGTCCACCCTCTCTCTCTCTCTGGCGGTGTCCACCCTCTCTCTCTCTCTTTCTGTTGCGGTGTTCCCCTCTCTCTCTCTCAGTGGCGGTTTCCTCTCTCTCAATACCCTCTCTCTCGGTGGCGGTTTCTTCTCTCTCAATACTCTCTCTCTCTCTCTCTCTCTCTCTCTCTCGGTGGCGGTTTCCTCTCTCTCAATACTCCCTCTCTCTCGGTGGCGGTTTCCTCTCTCTCAATACTCCCTCTCTCTCGGTGGCGGTTTCCTCTCTCTCAATACTCTCTCTCTCTCTCGGTGACGGTTTCCTCTCTCTCAATACTCTCTCTCTCTCGGTGACGGTTTCCTCTCTCTCAATACTCTCTCTCTCTCGGTGGCGGTTTCCTCTCTCTCAATACTCTCTCTCTCTCTCTCGGTGGCGGTTTCCTCTCTCTCAATACTCTCTCTCTCTCTCTCTCGGTGGCGGTTTCCTCTCTCTCAATACTCTCTCTCTCTCGGTGGCGGTTTCCTCTCTCTCAATACTCTCTCTCTCTCTCGGTGGCGGTTTCCTCTCTCTCAATACCCTCTCTCTCTCGGTGGCAGTGTCCTCTCTCTCAATACTCTCTCTCTCCACCCCTTTTCGTGTCATTGTCTCACCCTCTCTTATCGGATGATGTAAGTTGAAACCATTAGGTTTTTCTTTCTTTGGTAGATTTATTATCTGGTCTTTTCAGTCCCCACCATGCAGTAAACTGTGGTGAGGAGGAAGGAGATGATCATACAAGCGTCCCGTGTCTTCCAGCCCGGCTCCATCACATCTCACCTGATCAAAAAGCCCCTTTCCCATCCCTGTAAAAAAAGAAAAAAAAGTCGGTTCCCATCTGACCTATATTCTTCTCATATGGATGTAAACATTGTCCTGGCTCCCTTTTTCTACTTTCCTACTGAGGGCACTTTTTCTTTTCTTTTTTTATGCTAGAAAAGTAAGTGGGCGGGCTGGTGTCTGGTTTTAAGGATTTCACCATTAGTAAGTTCATAAAACATCAGTGTTTAAGGGATGTTGAGTAGAGGTCTGGATTTGAATAGTTCGTTTACAATAGCTAGACATGAGAGGGTGGGGTAAGACGAGAGCGTTGCAGCGACAAACCCCTGTTTTAAAACCCCGTTCTTTATCCAAGGTTTAGATACTAACCTGTGAGTTTAGCTACAAGCTATAAATATGATGCTATTTTGGCCGTCACTCAATGTTTGTCAATATTTTTATAATTAAAATATTTATTTCTTTTAATCTTAGCTATCGGAATGTGAAACTTTGTAAGAATCCCAACCTACGGAGATTACTCTGTTTATCTCTATGGCTGAGTGCCATCACTTTTTGGGTTCACGGATAGTCCCAAAACTTATTGTTCTAGACACTCCTACTTCCGCGATGAGTGAAATATCGTCTGACTGGGCGATCACCTGATTTGTGACAAAGTGCTTTTCAGTACTAGTTCGATTGGCGTCCGTCCGTCTACTTTACCATAGCTTGTCATTCTCGTTCTATCCTCATTGAAATAATACAAGTTTATTTTTCTTTCATTTTTTTTCCATAACATTCAGTAAATAGGATATTTTTCAATGTCATAAATTACCATAATAATTTTTAGTATTTTAACATACCACCCGTTTGTTGTACGTTAAAGTATGCATTTAGTGCTCTTAAACAATTTTGAACGCAAATAGATATTTAAAAAGTACATTCATAGTTGGAGAATAGGTTACTGCATTCTTTTGATTTAGAAGAAAATGGTGAGATTTCATATAGCCCGGTTAACGTTGGTACATCCTACGTTAGTGCATGCATTTACTCTTTTCCTTTTTATGTCATCCTCTTACTCTCCTCCTCTTACATTTCTGTTACAATTCATTCCTCAATTTCTCCTATTTTTTTCATTCTTATTTACCATTTCTCTCACCAGCTAAACCTCTAAAACACTCAATGTGCTAACAAACATGCAAGATGTGTTGCTGTTGTATGGCAGGTTGTAAGCGGGTTGAAGTGGCTTCCTCCAAAGGAAGAAGTGTCAAGAGAATATTAAATTCACAGGGGTCCCTGGTCGCCTGTAATGTTTGGTGCATTTTGGGTCAGGAAGCCAGTATCCTCAGACAGCCTGATCTGGTAGCACCACATGCTCTAGCAGGTATTACCACTCTGTCAAGTTGGAGCAATAACTAAAGAGCAACTCCACATTCTCCAACGTCCCTTAAATGGGCCATTGGATGTCTTTTAATGTATCCAAGACCATACAAGCAAGATCTTCACTTTTAGTGTTATATTTGTATAATATTCTTTTCTTAATACTTATATTTAATACTAACTAGCAGGACTACCCGATTCCTTCCTAAAACAACCTCTCCCGGTAAATTACTACCCCCACTCTTCCCGTTCAACATGTTTAGAAGTTATGAACAAAAAAAAAAAAACACTAAAACTTTGTCATCTAAGTAAAGAATGAAAAAAGGCAAATCACTAGGCTTTGATAATGTTACAAAAACCCAATAAAGTTAAGGAGACTTGGTAATATTTGTTCAAAAGAGTTGTCCCTTGCTTCACTATACTCATTTACTAGCAAAAATATGCAACGAGAATGTCGAGACTTATGTTGGTTGTAATACGGAATAGTCTCAAGGTTAGTCACTTGTAAACCCCCTTCTCTCCTCATCCTTTCACCCGCCCTTCATTTTCCTCAGCAAGCATCATTATTTTCTTAAAGCTTTATATTAGATTTTAGATCTTGCAAACGAACGCTTAATTTTTTTTTTTTTTTTTTTTTTTTTTTTTTTTTTGCATTTAAATAATTCCTGAAGAAATCCAAAGTACAGATTCATTAAATCGACTGTTGGCAAAAAAAAAAAAAAAAAAAAAATGAAATAAAATAAATAACAAAAACATAAAAAAAACCCCAGATCATTACAATTAACTTCCATCCATCATCTGACTTGACAAAATAACAGCTCTTTTTACTTTTCCTGTAGGCGACGCAGTGATTTCTCTACTGCTCACTCGGTTGTTTAATTCTCTTACTATATCATAACTGAGTTAGTCGGTTTGTCTCCTAAAAGTTTGTTCTAACAAATAGTATTAACCACTATCGATCAAGGGCATGTATACGCAGTGTGATGGTGTATGGAAGTAAGGGTTGAGGACTAGCGTTGCATGGAGAGAGAGATGATACGAGAAAATACAATGTAATGTGAGTCTTAAATACAGGTTTAGATCTGATGACTTCTGAGGAATATTAAATCCGGACAGTATGAGATGTGTGCAGAATAATAGACTTCAATGGTATAGGCACTATTTCAAAGAATAGGTGAGTTCTTAGGTTCGTAGATGTAGAACAGTTGAGGTAGCAGGTTCCCATGGGAAGACGAAGAGAAACAGGAAGTGATACAAATGGATTTTAAGGATAAATGAAGACCAGACTAGAGGTAGATTACTTTGGAAGATAATTTTTGAAAGCTGTTCAATGCAAGCCGGCATGTAAAACAGACTTTTTTTTAAAATTCCATTTTCACCTCAAACAAGGCACAATACAGAGGCTACTATCATGGATATAAGTTGGGGGGGGGATACTATTGGGAACATAAGTTGTAAGGATACTATGTAGATAGTTGAGCAGCGGGATGTCCATTCACATTACACCTGAACTTATGCATGTCAGTACAGTTGGGAAAGGAGGAACCCGAAAGGAAGTACCAAAGTCTAGCAGTTCTGGGGAAGAAACTATTAAAGTAGAAGGCTTTCCTACATCTAAGGATCTGTGTAGGGGTGGGATTTTGTTGTTTGTCGAGGGTATTTATGTCGAAAGGGTACAAGGGCTTGTAGTTTGTCAGAGCATTCACTATTAAAATACTTGTAGAACAGGCAGGGGGAAGCAACATTTCGTCGATGAAGCAGAGGTTGAAGCTTTGGTGACAGTTTAGGATCTATCAGGTTGCTGACTCTTTTGAACCTTGTCCAAGAGCGAAAGACTAGTAGTAGGTGCACCAGCCCAAATGTGACAACAATACTCCATACATGGGCGAATAGTGGCCTTGTAGAGATAAGGATACGTTCAGGCGTGAGTAGCTTTCTAGCACGGTAGAGAGAGCCCACTTTCTTTGCAGCTGACCATGAGACCGAATGCTAAAATATTCCTTCATTATCAGATTGGTTTGTTTGGAAAAAATACAATTTAATTCTAATTAGCTGTAAGTTGTAATTAATCGAATGAGTCACGTACGTCTTATCTGTCATTATATAAAAGGAAAGGTTCGTTCTCTATGGACTTGGAAACGGTTGGGTAGATTCTTTTATGAGGCAGGGGCACATTTGAAATGGATGTTTCTGTTTAGGCTACAAATGACTCATGATTCTTGACTTTTGCATTTTAAAGTGAAGCCATTATTTAAAGATAATTTTATAAACTCAACAGTAGATTCTTTTAAGGTGCAATGTAGGTTATAGTGTACTGTGGACACTGTCACCGTGGGGAGGCATGTGAAGCTTCCTCTTGGTACACTGCGAAGGGAGAGAGTCCCCAATTAAGCTGGCAATCAATCAATTTGACTGAAAAAAAAAAAAAAAAAAATGGTCGATTTCACCGATTTCAATAAAAGTATAGGAGGGTGGAACATTTGTTGATCCTTATTATACCCTGGACAATGTCGGGTCTCCCTGCTAGCATATATATCTTATTTAACGATGTGTGTTTTATCAAGCCTCTATATTTTTAATGTCTACGTGATCAGTTGGAGAAAGGTTGTTTAGGGTTGTTAGATGGCAAAAAATCTCGATGTAAAAGGATCTTTGTGTGTGAGAGGTTATTCCCTATCGATTCAAAAACTACTTGGCTGATTTTTATGAAATTTCATGTGAAGGAATTCTGTGCCTGGCAGTGTTCTTAGATAGGTTTTGTACCAGGATGTCTTCGATAAGTATTGATAACAGATAATCGAAGTGATCTGATGAAATAAGGTACAGGCGTCTTTGATCAAAATTAACACCTTACACAGCCTAACATCACAAGTGCATTTGAGGAGTTTTAGGACCACGCAAGCCAGAAGGCCCAACGCATAAAACAACAGTAGGTTCTTTGATATGACAGGAACGTGTTTGAAATGAACGTTTCTGTTTAAAACACAATTGAAGCATGATACTTGACTTTCATTTTAAACTTTAATTTAAGACATTATTTATGAAAAAATAATTTTATAGAATCAACAATGAATTCTCTATAGTGCAATGTAGACTACAATGTATTATAAACTGTCAATGTAGGGAGGCATGTGAAGCTTCCTCCCGGTGCACCACAATGGGTTGCACACTAGAACAGGCAACCAATCAATCGATTTGATTAAAAAAAAAATGGACGATTTGACTGATTTTGATGACAATAAAAAAGAAATAAGAGTGTGAAACCTTCATTGATTATCATTTAATCCGGGGCAACGTCTGGTCACCTTGCTAGTCTATTAATAGAAACAAGACTCATTTGTAGTTTATGTAAGAAAAAAAAAACTATAAACTGATTCATCACAGTTTATGAATTTTACAATGAAGCAAAATAGTCATAGTGGTCATGAGCCACAGCTAAAAAAAAAAAAAATACAGAAATTAGATTTATCAAAAAAAAATTAGGGCAGACAGGTATTAATTCTTCGCTTTATGAAATTTTTTCGATGAAGATGAATGTGGCAATTACTTTGTATCAGAAGTACTGCAATACTTTTATCAATTTTTTTTTTTATATGTGGATTTGAGATTCTACTTTTTAATTGGGAATGCCAATTATTGATATGGAATTTTTTTTTGTTGCCAATTATAAAAAATAAGTTACATGGTGTATCATGCGTGTTGCTTATATGTATGTATGTATAAAAAAAATGTTTGCAAATTTTAATTGGTTTAATATTTGTTGACGTATAGAAATATAAAATGTATTTTAAAATCTTTTATATCGAACAATTTTCGACTTTTTCCTTTCGCCTTTTTTAATAAGTTAATATTTATAATTGTATAATTATAGTCGGCAGAATAATTAACTTGTTTTTTTTTCTTTTTTTCTCTTTTAGGTAAGTGATTCTTGTTCAGAAAATAATGGGTAAGACTATTTTTTTTCTTGGAGAATTCTTATAAGTAGGATTATTTACCACACCTCCTTTTCCCAGAATCTAACCGCGGTTGCTTCTACAGAAGTAATTGAAAGGAGGAGGAGTACACGATCCAGACTTTCACTGAAAGGACAAAGAGTATCGAAAGCTTAGGAAGGCTCATTGTCACTCAAATTCAAGGGAAAGCCGAGAGACCATTATTAGTGATAATTCAATGGTAAGCAGCTGTTGTGAGTACAAAAAGATTTGCAATGATGATTGAAAGAAAGTAGAAAGTACTGAAAATCTAGAGAGATTTTTGTCACATAAGCTTAAAGAGACAACTTTCTCTTTCTGTTTTCTCTCTCTTTCTCCTTTCCTCTTTTTCTCTCTCTTTCTCCTTTCCTCTTTTTCTCTCTCTCTCTTTCTCCTTTCCTCTTTTTCTCTCTCTCTTTCTCCTTTCCTCTTTTTCTCTCTCTCTTTCTCCTTTCCTCTTTTTCTCTCTCTCTTTCTCCTTTCCTCTTTTTCTCTCTTTCTCCTTTCCTCTTTTTCTCTCTTTCTCCTTTCCTCTTTTTCTCTCTTTCTCCTTTCCTCTTTTTCTCTCTTTCTCCTTTCCTCTTTTTCTCTCTTTCTCCTTTCCTCTTTTTCTCTCTTTCTCCTTTCCTCTTTTTCTCTCTTTCTCCTTTCCTCTTTTTCTCTCTTTCTCCTTTCCTCTTTTTCTCTCTTTCTCCTTTCCTCTTTTTCTCTCTTTCTCCTTTCCTCTTTTTCTCTCTTTCTCCTTTCCTCTTTTTCTCTCTTTCTCCTTTCCTCTTTTTCTCTCTTTCTCCTTTCCTCTTTTTCTCTCTTTCTCCTTTCCTCTTTTTCTCTCTTTCTCCTTTCCTCTTTTTCTCTCTTTCCCCTTTCCTCTTTTTCTCTCTTTCCCCTTTCCTCTTTTTCTCTCTTTCCCCTTTCCTCTTTTTCTCTCTTTCTCCTTTCCTCTTTTTCTCTCTTTCTCCTTTCCTCTTTTTCTCTCTTTCTCCTTTCCTCTTTTTCTCTCTTTCTCCTTTCCTCTTTTTCTCTCTTTCTCCTTTCCTCTTTTTCTCTCTTTCTCCTTTCCTCTTTTTCTCTCTTTCTCCTTTCCTCTTTTTCTCTCTTTCTCCTTTCCTCTTTTTCTCTCTTTCTCCTTTCCTCTTTTTCTCTCTTTCTCCTTTCCTCTTTTTCTCTCTTTCTCCTTTCCTCTTTTTCTCTCTTTCTCCTTTCCTCTTTTTCTCTCTTTCTCCTTTCCTCTTTTTCTCTCTTTCTCCTTTCCTCTTTTTCTCTCTTTCTCCTTTCCTCTTTTTCTCTCTTTCTCCTTTCCTCTTTTTCTCTCTTTCTCCTTTCCTCTTTTTCTCTCTTTCTCCTTTCCTCTTTTTCTCTCTTTCTCCTTTCCTCTTTTTCTCTCTTTCTCCTTTCCTCTTTTTCTCTCTTTCTCCTTTCCTCTTTTTCTCTCTTTCTCCTTTCCTCTTTTTCTCTCTTTCTCCTTTCCTCTTTTTCTCTCTTTCTCCTTTCCTCTTTTTCTCTCTTTCTCCTTTCCTCTTTTTCTCTCTTTCTCCTTTCCTCTTTTTCTCTCTTTCTCCTTTCCTCTTTTTCTCTCTTTCTCCTTTCCTCTTTTTCTCTCTTTCTCCTTTCCTCTTTTTCTCTCTTTCTCCTTTCCTCTTTTTCTCTCTTTCTCCTTTCCTCTTTTTCTCTCTTTCTCCTTTCCTCTTTTTCTCTCTTTCTCCTTTCCTCTTTTTCTCTCTTTCTCCTTTCCTCTTTTTCTCTCTTTCTCCTTTCCTCTTTTTCTCTCTTTCTCCTTTCCTCTTTTTCTCTCTTTCTCCTTTCCTCTTTTTCTCTCTTTCTCCTTTCCTCTTTTTCTCTCTTTCTCCTTTCCTCTTTTTCTCTCTTTCTCCTTTCCTCTTTTTCTCTCTTTCTCCTTTCCTCTTTTTCTCTCTTTCTCCTTTCCTCTTTTTCTCTCTTTCTCCTTTCCTCTTTTTCTCTCTTTCTCCTTTCCTCTTTTTCTCTCTTTCTCCTTTCCTCTTTTTCTCTCTTTCTCCTTTCCTCTTTTTCTCTCTTTCTCCTTTCCTCTTTTTCTCTCTTTCTCCTTTCCTCTTTTTCTCTCTTTCTCCTTTCCTCTTTTTCTCTCTTTCTCCTTTCCTCTTTTTCTCTCTTTCTCCTTTCCTCTTTTTCTCTCTTTCTCCTTTCCTCTTTTTCTCTCTTTCTCCTTTCCTCTTTTTCTCTCTTTCTCCTTTCCTCTTTTTCTCTCTTTCTCCTTTCCTCTTTTTCTCTCTTTCTCCTTTCCTCTTTTTCTCTCTTTCTCCTTTCCTCTTTTTCTCTCTTTCTCCTTTCCTCTTTTTCTCTCTTTCTCCTTTCCTCTTTTTCTCTCTTTCTCCTTTCCTCTTTTTCTCTCTTTCTCCTTTCCTCTTTTTCTCTCTTTCTCCTTTCCTCTTTTTCTCTCTTTCTCCTTTCCTCTTTTTCTCTCTTTCTCCTTTCCTCTTTTTCTCTCTTTCTCCTTTCCTCTTTTTCTCTCTTTCTCCTTTCCTCTTTTTCTCTCTTTCTCCTTTCCTCTTTTTCTCTCTTTCTCCTTTCCTCTTTTTCTCTCTTTCTCCTTTCCTCTTTTTCTCTCTTTCTCCTTTCCTCTTTTTCTCTCTTTCTCCTTTCCTCTTTTTCTCTCTTTCTCCTTTCCTCTTTTTCTCTCTTTCTCCTTTCCTCTTTTTCTCTCTTTCTCCTTTCCTCTTTTTCTCTCTTTCTCCTTTCCTCTTTTTCTCTCTTTCTCCTTTCCTCTTTTTCTCTCTTTCTCCTTTCCTCTTTTTCTCTCTTTCTCCTTTCCTCTTTTTCTCTCTTTCTCCTTTCCTCTTTTTCTCTCTTTCTCCTTTCCTCTTTTTCTCTCTTTCTCCTTTCCTCTTTTTCTCTCTTTCTCCTTTCCTCTTTTTCTCTCTTTCTCCTTTCCTCTTTTTCTCTCTTTCTCCTTTCCTCTTTTTCTCTCTTTCTCCTTTCCTCTTTTTCTCTCTTTCTCCTTTCCTCTTTTTCTCTCTTTCTCCTTTCCTCTTTTTCTCTCTTTCTCCTTTCCTCTTTTTCTCTCTTTCTCCTTTCCTCTTTTTCTCTCTTTCTCCTTTCCTCTTTTTCTCTCTTTCTCCTTTCCTCTTTTTCTCTCTTTCTCCTTTCCTCTTTTTCTCTCTTTCTCCTTTCCTCTTTTTCTCTCTTTCTCCTTTCCTCTTTTTCTCTCTTTCTCCTTTCCTCTTTTTCTCTCTTTCTCCTTTCCTCTTTTTCTCTCTCTCTCATTTCCTCTTTTTCTCTCTCTCTCATTTCCTCTTTTTCTCTCTCTCTCATTTCCTCTTTTTCTCTCTCTCTCCTTTCCTCTTTTTCTCTCTCTCTCCTTTCCTCTTTTTCTCTCTCTCTCCTTTCCTCTTTTTTTCTCTCTCTCCTTTCCTCTTTTTTTCTCTCTCTCCTTTCCTCTTTTTTTCTCTCTCTCCTTTCCTCTTTTTTTCTCTCTCTCCTTTCCTCTCTTTTTCTCTCTCTCTCTTTCTTTTTCTCTCTCTCTCTTTCTTTTTCTCTCTCTCTCTTTCTTTTTCTCTCTCTCTCTTTCTTTTTCTCTCTCTCTCTTTCTTTTTCTCTCTCTCTCTCTTTCTTTTTCTCTCTCTCTCTCTTTCTTTTTCTCTCTCTCTCTCTCTCTTTCTTTTTCTCTCTCTCTCTCTTTCTTTTTCTCTCTCTCTCTCTTTCTTTTTCTCTCTCTCTCTCTTTCTTTTTTTCTCTCTCTCTCTCTTTTTCTCTCTCTCTCTCTCTTTTTCTCTCTCTCTCTCTCTTTTTCTCTCTCTCTCTTTCTCTCTCTCTCTCTCTTTCTCTCTCTCTCTCTCTTTCTTTTTTTCTCTCTCTCTCTCTTTCTTTTTTTCTCTCTCTCTCTCTTTCTTTTTTTCTCTCTCTCTCTTTCTTTGTCTGTCTGTGTGTGTGTGTGCTTGCAGGAAAGTAAACATGAATCGGTTTTGTCATCATAAGAATATGGTTTCAATTTCCAAACTCCTGACACTTTTTATCGCTTTCCCAGAAGAATACTTGGAGGAAAGTTGTCAAATTATTGATTTCTACCGACCTTTTATAAATAAAAACGTGTTTCAGCCCGGCTGATGCATTGGTAATAATTAAGGAGAAAGATGAACTCTGGTAATAGGAGTTCAAATCCCAGCACGAGCAGTTGCATTGTTCTCTTTATGCTAGTGACCTTGGCAAACTTTAGAATCTATACCATTGTTAGGTGAAAGCTGAATTTATCAACATGTGGCTTTTTCTTGGATATTTTAATCATAGAAAATTAATTATTCATTAGTTTAGGGATGAGTTATGTTTGAAAAACAATATTCAGTTTTAATTTATAACTCCTTAAGTGATCCATATCTTAAGCTTCTATCACTCTTCCTTTTTCACTTTATCTTGTTTGATCCCTCCCTCAACATTTATTTTATGTGGTTTCTATCACTCTTGCTTCAGGCACTCTCTTTCTATTAGTTTTTTTAATAGTAAACAGTAATATACAGAAAGAATAACTATTAAAATAGTCCATTATAAGCAAAAAAAGAATAGCAACGCAAATAGTAATATGATTAAACCTGTAATTGAAAGATAAAGATGCGAGATATGGTGAGCACAAAGTAACTTATCTTAGATTTTATCTTTTTATTTAACTTTGTAACAGCTTTTTTCCTGCTTAAAACAATCTAAACTGAGCTGAATGACATTTTAGCCCACTAAAAACATCTGTCTATATATAAAGTTATTTTTTCTTTTGCACTTACATTATTATTAAAAGCCAATTTTTTTTATTTTCATTGAAAATTATTAATTTTATGTACTTTTTAATATACTCAGTTATGGATACACGAGCGACTACATGAAGGTTAACTAATTTGCATATTCATTGGAAAAACGAGTCTTAATTAATTACTTATTTATGGTTTCTTATTAGATGATTGGTTTAATTTCACTATTATACTGAATTCTATTTATGCATAGTTTCTACATTCTGCATTATTGTGTAGAATTTGAAATGAAAACGCTTTAGCTCACGGAAGAAAAAAAAATAATATATATATATATATATATATATGAGAAAAGAAATTAAAACTATGTTTAAGTTTACAATCACATTTATTGTTCGACTGAATACTCAAAAAAAAAAACAAAAAAACAATTTATAAAGACCTTATTACAGAGTTTCAAAGAATGCTATTCTCATCAGAGGACAGAAAGAACCTTATCAATGTGTGCGAAAAGTTCCTACCAAATTCCTCTCTGAATATTTGGTCTACAGAATTGAAATTTAATGTATAGGTTATTTGGACCTGTAGCACGATTTCGATTTGGGTTTTAACTGGTAAAACAGCTGCAAGGAGTCCAAATTGAAACAAAACACTGACCATGGCTTGGTGTAAGTCAACTACACCCGTTTTTTTTTTTTGTTTTTTTTCGCTAATTAAAACTTATTGGTTAAACATTATTTTTTGCAGTTTTTGTATACATATGGATTTAAGTCAAATGCTAACAGAAAAGACGGGAAAATTGTTTCGATTCTACCTGATTGCATACTTGCCATTTTTTTTTAATTATAAAATCAATACTATATATTTAGTTTAATAAACCTAATATATAGTATTGATATATATAATCGATAGAAAATTCACGCTATAATAAATACTGCATGAATTAAAGTATATTTAAGAGTACAATTTTGAGATCATTTAATGTTTAATAAAAAAAATCTTTAGGCTGGGATAGACAGTTTGAGTAATTGGTAGGGTGGGGAGGAAGAAAAGATAAGTGTTAGGAAAGATGATTTTCAGGGTGTTTATTTATTTGCTTCCTCACTGAGCAAATTAGGTACAAGACCGTTTTTTAGTGTGGGGAGGAAAAACCAGGGTCTAAAATTAGCAATTGTCTGATATGAAGGGTTGCCCCACATTGGCCAGAACTGATTACTTCCTTTTCTGCTCCTGGCCTGAACGCTAAGAACAGCCTCTGCGCCTTTGATACAGTCGGCCAAACGTACTGCCCAAGGGTGGCTGAAACAATTTATTATTGTGCAAGAGATAAGTTTTAATGAATAAAGTTTGTAAGCAATATCAGATATAATACTATTGAATCATATGTATACGACAGGTTTGGTTGTTTTTGTTTATGGCATATCAAACCTTCTCGAGTGAACAAGGTAACACCTGAATATGTGACATGTTTAGCTTTTTTTTTTTTTTTTTTTTTTTTATTGCAGTTGGAGATGGTTGATGTGGTGTTGATCAAGACAGGTTTGGCCTTTAAACACCTGTGCAAGTGTCACATCACAATCAATGAAGATATCTTTGGATGAAAAAGGCAATCATTGCTATATCAAATATCAGTTTATTTGATTGCTTATAAACAAACACACTTCTTCGCCTTTTTAAAGACTTCTTAAACAAGACTCTAAAGGATTTTTATGTATATGATATATATTTGTACAGGATGGAAGACATGACCGACTAAAAAGGAAACTTGATAAAAAAATAAATAAATAAATGCCCACCTGGACATGTATATCTTAAGCTAGCATCAAATACTTATATATATATATATATATATATATATATATATATATATATATATAAATTTTTGCTTTACCCAACCCATATGGCTAGCTCTGAATTGAGGTCAAAGAATGTGTACATCTCGGATTATCAAGTTTAGTATTAATTTTCACCCCCCCCCCATATTAGCTTTTTTTTTTTTTCCTTGTGTGTTCAGTGTTGGTTGAAAAATTCTTTGATACTAAAAAAAAAAAAAATATTAAGTTTTAGAAAGACAAATAATCAGAAGAAAAAAAAAAAAATTAAGATGTCAACAACTAACAAATGCTGAAAACTTGTTACAGGTAAAGATGTCAGAACAATGCAACAAATTTTTTTTTTTTTTTTTTTTTTTTTTAGCTGAAAAAAAAAAAATATTGAAACCTGGCAGGTGTAAGTCGACTTAATTTGTATTCTCCATGTATGCGCAAATATACATTTATGCATTTAGCGGTGTTAATTTTGAAAGTTTTGATATTCACGTGTCCTTAGGTAATATATACAGTTACAGAGCTAAATGTTTGTGTTTCGATTCTAGCTGATGGTACCCAATCTTTTTTTTATTTTTTTAACATTTGAAATCACTGCTATATATTAGGTATAATGTAAAGATCAATTAAGAATTGACTCTATAATAATGAATACAAAGTCTGCATAAATTAAAATATTTAAGTGCAGTTTACAACCAGGTAATGCTGGGCAGCCTCTGTGTGTGTGTGTGTGTATATATATATATATATATACACACACACACACAAAATCATGACATTAAGTATATGTTTAAAAAATTTATCAACAAAGTTGAACATATCTTTCTGAAACAAATTTAAGTTTCTTCAATACATATAAGAAGGATGATTATCTAAATTAGTATACAAGCTCTGATTGACCTAAAGCCCTATTAATAAAGCTGATTTAATGCTTGCAGTATATGTGCAACATAATTTTTACTTTTAATAACTTGTGAACTCTGACCTGCTTATATAATGTTAAAATCTAACTAAGTGCAACGATAATCACAAGAATGAATGCTAGCTAATATATATATATATATATATTATATAATTCCAATATTTTCCGGAGGTGAAGCAATCAACGAAATTTTAATGAGGTTAATAATGCTCAATACCAAAGTAGGGCAAGATATGTTTTATTTGTTTTACATAAAATATTAGTGTGATGTGTCTCATTTGTATGTGCATCTTGCTACGGTTTGCACATCGTAACAAGATATGACTATATTTACATAAAGAAAATAAAAAATGATAATTTTCCTTTGAGCACTATCAACGATCTTTGTTGGAATTCAATGATTCTAATTTTTTTAAATATTCTTTAACCTGGAATATATATATATATATATATAAGCTAATTTAATCTAGCTATGATTTACCATTGGCTAACATTCACTGTTGTGGAATACATAAATTTCTAATGCAGTGCCATTTACTTGGTATAGTATCTGATATGATAATCACTCTGTGCAGGTTGAGATGGCTTCCTCCAATGAAGGAAGTTTCTAGGAATATTAAATTCATAACGCGGCCCTAATCGAATCTGTCCTGATCAAGTGAGATGACAACATTAGTTTCTGTGATAATATAAAAAAAAAAAAAATGGCAGGGAGGTGCTGCAGTCCTTTTACATGCAGCACCTGGTATTCCCAAACATTCACCTATGTGGAACTGACCAGGCATGGCGTCGCCATACTTCGGTGATCTAATAAAAACTGATGCGTCAACGTCATTATGCTACATACAGTGCCATCGAACTTCTGTCTGAATTGGCTGATTAATCAAAGATGATAACCTCCCAGTTGCTTGTAAATGTCATCTGTGCTATCTGGCAGACATTACTATGAATAGTTGTTCCTTTATGAAAATCTAGTGGTGTCATCTAGACTCCACGTGTTGACCAATTGAAATTTCATCGCGTTGGAACTTGAGGTAGACCCCCCCCCCCAAAAAAAAAACATCGATTTGCTAAAGATTCGTAATGCCGATACATCTTCAAACAATTTCTCAGTTATTGCATTATAAACTCCTAAAACCTTTCCAATGACATTTTGTTTTGAGGTTGCTCATGAAGACAGAAGCACCTAGAAAAACTTCTGTATGCCATTGTTGCTTGACACAACTGTCACAACTCCAGCTCTTTCAAACCTAACTTCCCTTCCAATATCACTCATGTGAGTTTTTTACTTTTGAATGTAATTTTGCCTTTATTCTCTTTTTTTTTCCTTCTAAATCTATATATATATAAAAGCGAATATGTATGTGTGTGTGTGTGTGTATGTTTGGATGTCTGCTAAAAACTTTCGACAGACGTGATGAAAATTCACAAACTCGGTATCGCATCGAAGCTCCGTCCTTTGCTTGAAAAATATCAAAAAATTAGGCAAAAACGTTAACTTTTTCACCCCGAAATCGACAATTTTCGACGGGGAGAGGGGGTCAACAAAAACTGTCCTCTCGTGACAATGACCAATTCTACGCATGCGTCAGTCGTGACCTGATTTACTTTAAATAGTTGAAAAACCGAACAAATTTCATGTACGTCGCGTTATCTCAGTTGGTTAAGGCCTTGGTTCATTATCTAAATATTTTAGGTTTGAATCGTAGTGTGAGATGTTTTTTTCGATTTTTTTTAATTTAAATATTGAACCAGTGTTATTTAAGTCATTTTTCACGTAACGTTCGTTTTTCTGCTTTTTTTTTTTTTTTTTTTAACTTTGCTTATTCTTAGCGACAACCAAAAACACCCGGGTACCCACCGATTTTTTAAATTTTAATATCGAAACAGGCTTATTTAAGCCATTTTTCACGTGTTGGTTTTTCTGTTTTCATTGTTCGTTTGCCTTACGTTAGTTTTTTGTGTGTTTTTTTTTTTTTTTTTTTTTTTTTTTTTTTTGATCGCCGCGTAGCGGGGAAAACAGAAACTGGCTTCCGCAACTTGATGTTGTCGCACCTGCTAATTTCAGTTTATAAACGTCAACTTAACACACTTATCAATTCATCTGTTCCCGTGGTCAAGATGGTTAAGTCGCAGGGTTTTTTTTTTCCATTTTTTTTTCCATTTCCTTTCCACCTCCGCGTCAAACGTTCGGGGTTCAAGCCTACCTTTATACTAAAACTATTTTTTTTCTTTTACACCTCCAAACAACCGGCCAAGGTTTTTTTTTTTTTTTTTGTTTTTTAACAGGGTTGTTTTAATCTAACCCCCCTCCCCCCACCAACACACACCTCCAAACACCCGGGCAACGCCGGGTACCCCCGCTAGTATAAGATAAATTCTTTTTCTGCTCTCTCTCTGTCTCTCTGGCTTTATCATTTTTATTCTTTGTATTTATTTTCTCTAGCATAAGTTCTCTCTGAAAACTAATTGTTCCATGGAGGCTAAGACTCCCGAAGAGCATATGGAAGTTAGCAAGTTGTTCTCTGCTGAAACAAAATTTATCTGTCTCCTTCATGTTTCATCTTATCTGAAACTGAGTGTAGTTGTTTAGAAGAAAAATTGGCTCAAATAAATGCTTGGATTATAAATAAGCCAAACTGTGGCATACACGCATACATATACATGTACCCACACACAGACGTGTACACATACACATGCACACATATACCTGTGCACACAGCTTAACACACATACATAAAGGTGGGAAAATTCATGTTTCAGCATTTTTACCATTGTCTATTCATTCTTTTGACATAATTTTGTACAACCAGCCAGAATCTCTACTTTATATAACTCAGTCAATTAGTAGATTTAATTCAATGGAATCTGGCTTTTACTTAGGGTTGAACTTTGACACCAATATCATCAAATTAAAAGCGTTGATCCGTTTCAATGTTTTCATACTTTGTTTATTTTTAAATGTTAGTCTGTCATTCGAAATAATTATCATGCAGAAGGTAAAAACCTATTCCTTTGTTAGTGCTTATTTTTATTTATTTTTTTTTTTTCTCCATGTCTATTTTTCGTACGTTTCGTGATTTCTCGTTTCCTATTGAATTCGCTTCGCTACAACTTTTTTTTTTTTTTTTTTTTTTTTTTTTTTTTTTTTTTTTTTTGTTCTTGGCCTTCGGGACAAGATCAAAGTGTAGTATCTGTTCTTCAGATGCTGCACTTCTATTTCTTGTTCTCTTTCGGTGGAGGAGAAATCCTTCACGACTGAGACAATTTTTATTTTTGTACCTTTTCTCCACGTTAAAAAACGACCCTGGTGTCTAACTCTGTCCCGTGGGGAGGCATAGTAAATAGGTACAACTGTTGATAAAGCTTTTTAGCCGTTGCTTCATGCTACACATGATAATCACGCCACCTCACATGTTTACGTTCTGCTATGGAACACTAGCACCGCCACCACATCCACCGTTAATGACTGTATTTTTCTACGCCGCTTCTCCTCCCCTTTCACAATCATATCATTTTATAACAATAACTTGAACTAATTCTACGGAGATGTATTATTAGTTAACATAGTTTCGTCGCTAATGACAACAATGATGTCAATATGTAGATGTATTTTTTTCTTATTAAATGTATTTTTCCCTCCTTAACATTCACGACTCAAATGAGATGTGTTATTTATATATTTTCATTTGTTAATGTTGTATTCGTTTCAACTGAAGAATGAGTAAAAAAAAACATGCGCTTAAGCATTGTTTTTAGTTTTACCTGTTAGAAAATTATGTAATTTAGTAAAAGCAACACAGTTTTATACAAGATATTTGCCCTAATTGGCATAACAAATTAAAAAAACAAAAACAATCCAAATATCCTGTTTCTTTTTTATGGTAAGTTTTATGGCTATTGAGTATTATGTGTGTATTTACTGAGTCAGCTTTCCCCAGGCTTTCCCGGATCTGCGGGTATTTACCGAGTCTGCTTTCCCGGATCTGTGGGTATTTACCGAGTCTGCTTTCTCGGACCTGCGGGTATTTACCGAGTCTGCTTTCTTGGACCTGCGGGTATTTACCGAGTCTGCTTTTTCGGACCTGTGGGTATTTACCGAGTCTGCTTTCTTGGACCTGCGGGTATTTACCGAGTCTGCTTTCTTGGACCGGCGGGTATTTACCGAGTCTGCTTTCTTGGACCGGCGGGTATTTACCGAGTCTGCTTTCTCGGACCTGCGGGTATTTACCGAGTCTGCTTTCTCGGACCTTCGGGTATTTACCGAGTCTGCTTTTTCGGACCTGCGGGTATTTACCGAGTCTGCTTTCTTGGACCTGCGGGTATTTACCGAGTCTGCTTTCTTGGACCTGCGGGTATTTACCGAGTCTGCTTTCTTGGACCTGCGGGTATTTACCGAGTCTGCTTTCTTGGACCTGCGGGTATTTACCGAGTCTGCTTTCTCGGACCTGCGGGTATTTACCGAGTCTGCTTTCTCGGACCTGCGGGTATTTACCGAGTCTGCTTTCTCGGACCTGCGGGTATTTACCGAGTCTGCGTTCTCAGACCTGCGGGTATTTACCGAGTCTGCTTTCTCGGACCTGCGGGTATTTACTGCGTTGGCTTTCCAACAGATATGAAGGGATAGTGGTTAAGTAATTCTGAATATAGCTTTCATTGAGAATTGAACCATCTACCTCTAGAAGTGCGTCACTTTACAAATTTTATGTAGCCCTTTATCTGTTACGCCACAGAATGCAAGCATGATGCTCCATGGTTCCATTAAAAAATCTGTACATTTCCGAGTTCAACAGAAAGTTCAACATGACCGACCTGAAGAAGGTCGGAGATTATATTGGTTGAAGCATTGTTAAAATAATGCTCCAGATGAGAGGAGTAGTCAGAATAAAACGGAAAGTACAAATGTTCATTCTTCCTCTCAAAAATGCAGAGGTTATTTCAGCAAAAGATTATTTGGGATAATATAGTTATTAACAAAAACATCTTCGGGGGGGGGGTAGTAATTTACATTTTAGACTGCATCCGAAAACTTCAAATGTAATATCTGCTTGGTTTAACATTTAAAATTAGGTCCACCTACAGCAAATTTTTTTTTTAACATAAATACACATAAAATCACACTTGATGATGAATGTATAAAATATTAAATCTAAGAAATCATCACTATAAGCAAAACGCAACCAATAAATATGATGATCCATTTAATTTAACTTTTTAATATTTTATTTATAGTAACTAGTCAGTAATGAGACACACTTTTCAGCAAACTGGTTTGATTCTGCTTTTCTTAATATTTAGGACACTCATTAATGTCAGGATATTGTAGTATATCGTTTGTAGTTTTTAGTGCATTACAAGCTGAGTAAGTGTTGATGTCAGTAAATGTACACACACACACATATATATATATATATATATATATATATATACACAGGTAAGAAATTCATTTTTATAACATGAATAGGTTAAAGTAATTAAGAATAGGAAACTAGATCTAATATTTGTAACATGTTTTTTTCCTAAGATTAAGATGATGTAATATACTGTTTTGTTTTTAAATCCCCGAAACGGTGTTTCATGGTAAACAACTGATGATCCCTTAAAAAATAAATTACTACTGGTACTATAGTGAATTCGAGAGAACAAGTTGATGCAGTGATTGCAGGTCTTACTGACTAAACGGTTTTCTAACGAATGATAAATTTTTTATTTTTTTGCATAGTTTTAAAAGTTAAATCTTCTAAGACTATATATATAATTTAAAAAAATTTTTTTTTTTTTTTATTACATTTTCACCCCAAACAAGGCACATTGCCACTTTGGTGTAGGGGGCTACTATCAGGGGCAACAACTACTGCGGTACTATGTAGGGATTTGGGCAGCAAGATGTTGGTTCACGTTACACTTGAAATTCTGCACGTCAGTACTGTTGGGGAAGCAGGGACCTGGAATGGAATTCCAGAGTCTAGCGGTTCTGGGGAAGAAACTATTGGAGTAAAAAGACCTTTTACATCTAGGGATCTCTACAGTGTGGGGGTGGGGTTTAGCAGCCTGTCGGGTTTGTCGAGGGTGCTCACGTCGTGGGGGCACAAGTGATTGCAGTTCGTCAGAGCATTCACCACTAAAATATTTGTAGAAAAGGCAGAGGGATGCAACATTTTGTCGATGGAACAGAGGCTGAAGCTTAGATGCCAGTTCAGGGCCTATCAGGTTTGCGACTCTCTTTTGAACCTTGTCAAGGAGCGAGAGACTAGTAGCAGATGCACCAGCCCAGATGTGACAGCAATACTCCATACATGGGCGAATGGTGGCCTTATAGAGGTACAGGATACTTTCTGGTGTTAGTAGTTTTCTGTTTACTCATTGAGCACTTTTTGGTAGACACATGTTTCATTGGATGTACTTCTAGGAAACTAAGCTCTACTGCCATATATATATATATATATCGTTAGTTATCCTTCCAAACCCAGAGGATGTATTTAATTCACACTAATAGTATTTTGCTAATATTTTTATATAGTATGTCTTAAATGTGTTTCGTTGAATAGGCGAAGTCCACCAAACGTGTGTTCTTTTGGAACAGTTAAATAGTGTTTTTTTTTTGTTTTTTTTAACAAAAAGGATATGGTGCAGAAAAATATTGATAAACGGAAATGGAGATATTTTTAAGTTTAAAAAATTATAAGAAATACTTTATTTATTGTAGTGTTTATAGGCATCCTTTTTGAAAAAAAGGACACAGTTGAATTCAAAGCCCACAAGCAGAGACACACACACACACACACACACACACACACACACACACACAAATAGATGACAAAGGTCTATATTGCAAATTTCAAAATGTTGACCATCTTAACGTTTATTCCTTTAAATAAGTTGATATGCACAATTCAACATACTTAAAGGAATAAATGGTAAGATGGTTAGTATCTTGAAATTTGGAATATAGACTTTTGTCATTTATTTATTATATGCTTTGTAATTATATTAAGCTTCATAAATAAATTAAAGGATTGGTATAAATAAAAGGTGAAATATAATCGAAGAAACATAGTTCCACATAAATATATTAAGCCAAGCATGTTCAAGAAAAATATGAAAATATGAGTGTGAATTAAATACTTCTTCTGGTTTGAAATGATAACTAATGATATTGATTATATTTTTTCCTGTAAAATCAGATTCGATAAGAAACCAAACAAATACTTCTTTGACAAATCGTTCGCACTCATCACTTGCACCACTTTCTGGAGCATATTCTGCAAAAGAATGCCTACATTTCATCCACATTTAAAAATTACTATATTTAAGCTGAACAAAATTTCCCTCCCATCATGTAGTTCCATACAGAAGGTAGCAAACAGTTTCACCCTCTCACAAGTGACGTCAGCAGATTACCATATTTGCAGGCGTACTTACATTTGCTTGACTGTTATTATTTTCCATAAGTATAACACAATACAACAAAATAAGAACAGAAATAATAGATGCTACCATCAATTCAACAAGATTACCCCCGACATTATGCGTGTGTATGTATGTATATATTATATAAATATTTTATATCCACAGACAAGCACTTTTGAGTCTTTCTAAGACTCATCAGTGTGCTTATACAACTGATCTGTTTACCGCATAAATCAAACCGTAAATCTTGGGTCTGATAGCCCAACATCTATATCCATGTGCCTAGCTAACTAGCTGTTTGAATGAAAAATGTAAATACTGCATTCATCAGTACTTTTCATGTCTCTAAAAGAATTCAACAAAGAGAGGGAGTCTTTGCATTAATGGTTTTAAGTGAAACAATTATTCCCAAATGTTGGACGCTCCTCCATTTAGGTTGGGAGACGATAATTATAGTTTAATAATTAAATATTTTTTATCCTGACAAGCGCTTGTTTCATCTTTTAAGGACGAATCAGTGTGGCTATACACATTTGTGCCGACAACATTTATTAATTTATATAAATGGAAAAATAAACAGACTTTTACATTTACTCATTTCTATAAATTATGTAATAATATGGTTTGGAAGAGTATGAAATCACAGGTGATTCCTCCCACCTGAAGAGTTTTCTTTTATTTTTTCTTTTATTTTTTCTTTTATTTTTTCTTTTATTTTTTCTTTTATTTTTTCTTTTATTTTTTCTTTTATTTTTTCTTTTATTTTTTCTTTTATTACTCCTCTGTTACCATTAATATAGCTTACTGTTATTTAAATCAATAATCTAACATTTTAAAATACTGTGTGTGTGTGTGTGTGAAAAACTTGAAGACGGCTATTTGAATACCTATTATGCATAGCTACTTTATAAACGGTTCATAATAAACTAGTGTTTGATATTGTTATTCATTTAAAATTTTATTATTTTCAGTTTTCATTATATATATTGTGACTCTATCTAACATATATATATATATATATATATATATATATATATATATATATATATATATATAATGAGAGAGAGAGAAAACAATGTTTGATCATTGTAATTTCACATACCTATCTTAGCAACAGCCAAATAGTGTAACGGTTAGAAGCGCTGACTGTCACCTACACTGTCTAGTTTCAATCATGGCTTGAGGTAGTTGCTAATCTAGCCGCACTGAAAAGCTGTGATACAGCGAAATAGTCTGTAGTGCTCAAAATGTCACTGAAGGGTTTTGGACTTAAATAGATTCTTTATTTTCATATCTTTCTGTAATTTTAACACAATCTAACTAAGACATTGGGAAATTTAAAAAAATACAAAAAAAAAAAAAAAAGTTCAAACAATCTTTATTTATTAAAAATATCTTTTTAATGTTGCCCATTTTCAGCCTCGCATATTTGTGCTCTTTCCAAAACATTATTCATGACAGATTGCAGAATCTATGGATTACGATTATTTCGTTCCTGATGTTTTCCTTCAATGTTTTTCAGGATTTGGGGTTTGTTAACATAGACTTCCGTTAAGATATCCCCCATAAGAAAAAGTCGGGGCTAGTCAAGTCTGGGGGGAACGTCGTAGCCATTTGACATTGTTATAGCGAGAGATAATGTTGTTCAATGCCATACTTATCCATAATTAATTTCCAAAATAATATCTGTAAAATATCAGAAATAGAGAGAAAAATCATAAATGGTAAAATGAGATTTTCAACTCTTCAGTGACTTTTTGAACACGTTGTAATATTGTTTTTTCCCCCTTTTCAATATGTTGGAATATTATTTATATATCGACTGCAAGATGTGATGTAAGCTCAGATGGTAAAGATTAGAGAGCCATTGCACGCAAGGAAGTGCATTCTGACCCACAAAAATGCATGAGCAGGCTCGTTAATATTTCTCCAGTAAGAGTGGCTTGCAATAAACTGAACCCTTCTCAAAGTGCAATAAGATAAAGCTTGTGAAGGTGAACCTTTTAGAACTGCACATACATATGACTATATAATTTTGTTTTTTTATTTTTCATATAATGATTTGATACATCTTAGCAGATGATTGCCCTTCCATCACATTTCTACTTCCTGTTCGTGACTATGTAGGTGGCTTTTTAGACTAGTTGCAGATTTTCATATCTTTTAGCACAGGTGGCAACCAAACCTTGTGTGTGTGTGTACGATAGATGATACGACACACACGTTTGTATATGATTGGATTATAGTGGCAAACGCTTGTGCAACACAAGTAAATATTTACTTTCTTATTTCAAGAAGATGTAACACAGAGCTAAAAGGTGGGAGAGTAAATTCAGCATCCCTTAAGGAGGAACACTGGCCTTCTAAAAATTGTCTGGGCAGCCCTGTCTGCATTACCTGGTAGAGGGACCTTACACATTAAGTGATAAGCTTACTCCACCTAAAAGACAAGGAGCAACGATCTGGGAAGGTGGACCTCATAGGACTACCCAGAACCACACCCGATTTCTATACAATTACTAATTCCAATTCTTCATAAATCTCTAAATGTTTAACAATAGACTTGTTATTCCTGATTACCATAGAAACACAAGTTTAGTATGCAGATATTTTCTCAAGCATAAAAATACACTTGTAGAAGATGATGTATAGATTTTGGTTTTACCGGTAGTTTAAAATCAATAAATATTCGTGATTTTATTTTGCCTATCAGCAATGGAAAATTTTGCTTTAAACAGAATCAATTATAAAGAAACAATTAAAAGAATCGTTTTTGGCATTGGAAAATAGGCACACATTTTTCTGATACCGATTTCAACACTCCCAAACTTTCGATTCTGATTTATCGTCCCAACACTAGTTTCCATAGACCTGGTTGAGGAGCTGATATTTGTTATATATAGCACACGCACGCGCGCACGCACGCACACACCTGAAATTAGGTCAGTCGGTCAGTTTGTCAATTTTCTTTTTTCTCAATGAACTAATTGAAAGTTTTTAAAATAAATATATTGCTCAAGCTTATTATTTTATTTATTTATTTAACTTGTAATGATATTATTCAGGCTCCTGATCCGTTCTAATCTTCTAAACTACTGTAAAACTGGATCTCCACTTTTTCGTTAGAGAATGAAGGAAAGAAATGAACTGCTAATACTAAAACAATCCATGTGAGTAAGAATTTCTGTACAGAAAATGTTTCTTAATTTTTTTTGTGTGGAGAGTAAGGCTTAACGAGATCAGGTGAGACTTCTCGTTTCTCGTGAAGAAATCCTTCTAGACTGAGGCAATTTTAACTACACTTTCTTCCTAACTAAAAAACTGGTTGAGTCAAAGATAAAAAACCCTCTCTCCTTAATATTTTTTTACATATTACTCAGTTTAAGATTTTTATGCTCTAAATCTCAGCATTTCGAGTTAGGATCACCTGTTCCATTTTTTTTTTTTTTGTCTGGAGGGGGCCGGGGAGGGGGGAAATCCTCCTCGGCTGAGACAGTTTTTTAAATTTTTACTTCAATCCAGACTACTCCTGATTAGAGAGCTTAATTGAAAAACCTACTTTGTGTCTACCTTTTTTGTACACCCCTTGTGTCCGGCATTAAAGCTGCGATCAAAGTACAGTGTATGTTTTGTCCTTGGTCGGAGGAAGAGAAATTTTTGACATTTTTAAAATTTTTATTTTAGTCCCAATCTGGAGTGCCTCTTTTTGGGGAGCTTATTTCCCCCACTTTAAAAAAGTGAACGGAGAAAAGCAGTGCTGGCACTGTTTTATCGCAACCGCCATGTGTGATACAATACGAAAGTAGTGTTGAAAGTGAGGAGTTTAGCTCTAAAAATAACCATGTTCGAACCATGCGACATTCACTGGCGAGGGCGCTTCAGTCTCAGATGACTAGCAGTAAGCTTATTCCTCTTAGAAAAGTGGATTCAAAACCTACGAGCAATAGCTGAAAATTTGGTTGTCCAAAATTCAGTCTAATTTAAAAATTAAGTTTTTTTTTTTTTTTTTTTTTTTTTTTAAATACAGGAAAATCTTTATGATGTACGTACCCGCCACGGAACTAAAATGTCATATTCCAAAAATGACGTATCAAGCAAAATTTTTTTATATAGAAAATAAATTTCTATTATTTTATAATTATTAATCGTAGCCATAACAAGGCTGATTTTTAACTATTTTGAAGAGGTTGTTAGGGAGGGGATCACGAGTGGTGAATTTTAAAGGTGGCAGGCAGAGATACACCATTTTCTCTTTATTATCTAATTTGATTTTCTTAGATAAAATATAATGTACTTGATGAATTTGTGCTTTTTGGGAACATTTCGTTTCGTGACGGGTACTTATAGGAAAGACTTTTTAAAAATTAGGTTGAATTTTAAACAAGCACCGAAAATTCTATGGATCCAAGTTCTTCGTATTACACACACACACACACACACACATTTTTAACGTGTGTGTGTGTGTGTCTGTGTGTGTGTGTGTGTAGCGTTTGATGGCGCACGAAATCAGCTGACTTTGTCTAATGAAACAATTAAGGTCTCGCATACACACACGGTTCGCTGAATTTTCTTTAAAAAAATTTGATAATAGGGTAAAAAAAAAAAAAAAAAAAAAAAAAACAGGAAAACAGGACTCGGTGTCACTACTATCTCGGTGGTGACGGCTAGGTTCGTTTTAGAAGCCACTCCTTGTTGTTTAAAAGCCCCGGTCTGACCCACCTGGCCATTTTACTCCTTGTCTGAACCGATTACCTAGTGCCCGCCTTTTTTTTTTTTTTTTCGTCGTTCATCTCCCACCCCCTCCTTTTTTTTCTTTGTGTGCTAATCTTGCTGTTGAACTCTAGGACCCCCCCTCCCCGTCTTCTATCCCTCTAAAAAGAAAGAAAGAAAAAAAACTCTTACCAGTTTCTGTCTAGATCTGGTAATTATAGATTGATACGATAAAGTAAATTCCCATTTCAGTCACCTAAATGATTTAAGTTTAACGGATTGCTACTGTTTTTGCATGACTTTCAAATGACTTGTTTCATTTGTTTAGTAATCTTAAGCATCGTGCTTTTGTGAAATAAATTAACATTAAAAGTTATAGCAAGTTTAATCGTACACAGAAAACATTGAAATGAAAATTCTTCTTCAAAAAAGAAAATATATATAGTCATCATTATAAACAAATTCGCAAAAAAGTCATGGATTATCTGGACTAGAAACAAAATGGACGGCCGAATAGTTTTATGCAAAATAAATAAAAATTCTTTCGAATAAAATAGTTTATTTTTAATTTAATTTTTTTTTTTAATTTTTTTTTTTTTTTTTTTTTTTTTTTTTTTTTTTTACTACACGACGCTTTTGGTTTCGTATTTTGTTGCACTTGAAGTCAGTTTCCGTTTTTACATAAAACGTTTTCGACCGTTGATTTCTTTCTAAGCCGACACATGTGGACATTACCAAGTCATGTATTAGTTTTTACAGATTAATTCCATCATGCATACATCATAAATTACAAATATTTAAAAATGAACACACATTTTATAAACTTCCTATGTATTTATGGTCCCCCTTGTCAAACTTTTACAAAAAAAACAAAAAACAAAAAAAAAAAAAAACACTCGACTGGCTACAACCACTATATACGATTTCTCCTTACTCTCTATCTGTGCATAAATCTAAACGCAGATTCTATGAATAAAGCTTCTTTCCCAGAACTGCTTGCCTGTGGAACATGGTAGCCTTCAAATCCAATGTAAACAAGTCCTTGTTAAGCCTCCCCATAAAGTAAATTCTATCCAATTCACACCATTAACGATTACTACACTACCATCTTACATTCATTAAACCTTATCCTCGAGTGGTCTTTGGGTCTTGATAAGTGGTGACTCCTAAGTAAAAAAAAAAAAAAGAAAAACTTTAAGTGTAAATACATTGAGAAATTTACAATGAGGAAAATAGTTAAATATTTGTTAAATAGAAAATGTTAAAAAAATAAGTTTATCACTTTTTTTTTTTAACTTTTTTTTTTTTTTTTTAACTATTTTTTAATCTACTTTTAGATCTATAGATTAAAAAATGTGGAAGTAATATTAAAGATGAACAGAAGTGGAATGCACGGATGCAATTTAATTTGCAACTTGCTTGCACATTTTAAGAAATCTCTGCAACTTTGTTCATTTGAAACCGTAAAATGTTGTTTAAGGAATTTCGAAAAGTTCAGCAGGTTGCATACCATCGGAGATAAGGTAATCTTAACGGTTTAAAAAAAAAAAAAACGCCTTCTTTACAACTTTTTAAAAAATTTATTTATTAAAAAAAAAAGAAAAAAAGGAAACTACGAATAAATAACAAGCACAGGAATTTGCATATCTACGAACAAATTCGACATAATTGAACAAAATTGTTTATGTTTGCAATCGGAGACAATCTCGTTTTTACTGAACTTTCTAATCACGCCAAAAATTGCTGACATCTACTACAGCAGAAATGGAATGAAAGAAATCAATTTTTCAACTCCCTAAGAATGGGGAGAGAAGTAAATAAAATAATCTTCCAACCCATATACCTGTGTGTGTGTGTGTGTGTGTGTGTGTGTATACACACACACTAGCAGATGTATCTGGCGTGGCCTGGTATTAAACGTTACGTTAAATTCCTTAAAAAAAAAAAAAAATTAAGTAAAAAAAAAAAAAAAAAAAAAAAAAAAAAAAACGAAAACGGATGAAACTGAGGCACGTGCATGCGAGTATTATGTTTTTTTAAACAGTTCACTTCTTGTATGTAAAAAAAAAAAAAATTAAGTAAAAAAAAAAAAAAAAAAAAAAAAAACGAAAACGGATGAAACTGAGGCACGTGCATGCGAGTATTATGTTTTTTTAAACAGTTCACTTCTTGTATGTAAAAAAAAAAAAAATTAAGTAAAAAAAAAAAAAAAAAAAAAAACGAAAACGGATGAAACTGAGGCACGTGCATGCGAGTATTATGTTTTTTTAAACAGTTCACTTCTTGTATGTAAAAAAAAAAAAAAATACATAAGCTGCTACCGAAACCAAAACCTAAAGAAAACGAGTCCAATACAATGACCATTAGACCAGCTTGCCATAATCTTTAAAATGTTTTCAAACCTACTTATTCTTAACATAAGAAAGCTGTCATGTTTCACGCATGCGAATTCGTGAAACAGTTGACAGATAAAAATCCGATACCCCATCCCCCCTTTTTCAATTTTGATCCTTTAGCGGTTCTTTTTCCATATAAAAACCGATTAAAACATTTTTCCACATATCTGAATACCTTATATCATTATTCCAAATTTCAAGTCCATAGATCAAAAATTCGTTGGGTATATAGGTTGAGAAGTGTCCACACATTCTCACTTTTATAGATATATAGATATAATGTTGACACCTACTCTCATGTAATATAATTTGTATTTTTACTTGTTTTAAATTAACATTCTTTTGAATGCCTGTTGAAAGACCGTTTGTTAGAATTAATAAAATTTTATGAGTTGTAGAACTGTTTATATATGTGCATCATCTAACCCATCAGCTTATCTTGTGAGGTCTTAGAAGTTGAACCTAAATAACATTTAAGCTGACTTTGATTCTGACTTTGAGCCAATTTTAATTTTTTTTTTTTTTTTTTTTTTTTTTTTGGATACCATGTTATTGGCATTATAATTACATATTTTGCTGTGGTGTAGAAATAAGCATGTAATCACGTTTGGACAAGTATGGAATAGAAACCTTTCTTAATTATGACCGAAAAATCAAGAATAATACATTTTTAATTTACGAATATAAAGAGTTCTCTCCCTTATAAATATCATTTTATTTCTTTTTTTATTTTTAATAAGTTAAATATACGGCATAATCACGTTAACACACCGGTTCTTGTCAGATCACCGAAGTTAACTAACACTGAGCTTGGTTAGTACTAGATGGGTGACCATTCATTTGGGAATTCGAGACGCTGTATGTGCTCTATCCGCTTATGCATTGTTTCCAGTCGTCTTGAACACATATATCCACTTGCCACTGGTATTTAACAATGTCAACCCATAATGACATTGACACACTGGTTCTACTTAGATCACTAAAGTTAAGCAACATTGAGTGTGGTCAATACCAGATGGGTAATCATTTGGAATACCAGATGCTATATGTAGGATGATGCCGACACTTCACTGCAAAAATGCAAAAACCTAATGTTATCTCTCCTGGCAAGGATAGACAAGCAACTGAGGACTGCGTGTGAATTTAAGATTCCCATGGAACTTTGGACTTTGGGGGAAGCCGTTTCAACACACTTTGGGCGAGTGCTGCTTAGCTGTGGTCACACACTATTTAAAATGTATAATGTGGTTTTACTCTGAAAGATTATTGTAATTAGCTCTGTAATTTTTTTACATTGAGTACTGTTTATTACATAAATTGTATGTTGGACAAATATTTTGATTTTCACTCTATATATTAGTATTAACACGCAACCCGCTTGAGTATGAATAAGAAGCCAAATACTGAACAACTCATTTAAAAAAAAAAAAAAAAAAAAAATTTTTTTATCAACAACATATATATTAATGGCCTGGCAAGGCCACAGGGGAGACAACCAAGAAAAAAGAACCCTAAGCAAAATTCATCTGGAAGCAACAAAACTGAAGCTGGGCTACCAGGACACTATATATAGGCAAATTTTAACATATTTTATTGGTTTGAAAATATAGGTTCTTTTTTACCAATTGTTATAAAATTTTAACCAAAGAATAGTATTATCTTCAAAGAGCCTGCAAATTTTCATGTATTTTTGTCCCATAGAACAAAGATATGAACACTTAATTATTTAATTTGGCTACGGATATATATATATATATATATATATATATATATGCACCACCTTTTCTGGCAATTTTATAAATTCAAATTCTCGGCGACTATTGATCAGAATTTAACAAATGAAGGCTCATCAGAAAGCAAATAACCTGAATTGTTTAGTGGGTTATGTGACATTTGCCCTTAGGGTCGCATATTATTGTTTCAAATAGTGGGGATAGTGAGGGATCACTTTTCTATATTAATTTAACATAAAATGAGCACTCACTTTATGGCCACTTTTTTTTGGGGGGGGGGTCTATTATTGTTTTTTTAGAGGTGGTGTTTATTGTGGCCTGATAAACTTACCTTTAAAAAATTGTTTTCTTTAGGTTTTTGGTTGTGCTGAAAATTTTCTGCAAATAAGTATTTTTCCGGGTATTAAGCAAAAATATGCACGTGCTGTCATGTACAACAATGACCACCATTTATGGCAAAGAATTACATTGCTTAATACCCGAAAAAATATTTATTTGCAGAAAATTTAAATGCAATATTAGTTTTTAGCACACCAGAAAACCCGTAAAAAAAAAAACAAACAAGTTTAAGGTAGGTTTTGTGTTGGTCTACCAAGCTACAATTACTAAATACTTCCCCCCCCCCAATAACAGACGCCCCACTCCAATAAGAAAGTTGGCTATAAAGTGAGTGTTCATTTTACGTGAGATTAATATAGAAAAGTGATACTCTACTTTTTAAGACTACAATTTTTTCATATTTTGGAAACTACTTGTTTCCTGGGATTTTAACTGTCATTTTTGTGGTAATTTAAAAATTTTTTTTAGAAAGATATTCCACCTTTACCAATGTTTCAATCATAGTCATTTGTTTTCCTAGTTTTGCATATGAATTACAAAATATCTGATATTTCCTCAAAACTTCTGGCTTTAATAGAAGGGAGATGAGCGGAAATAACAAGGGAAGACTTGATTTTCAAATATTTCTCATATGTTATATCTCCCCTCTTTGGTTTTCATATATGAAGTAAATTTCACAGTGTATAAGGATTATTAATACTGGAGATATTCATAGTCGTACCCTATTTTCAAAAGAAGGGAGAAATATTTAAAAATCAAGTCTCCCTTTGCTGTTATTTCAGATCATTTGAAACCATAGCAGCCAGTTTTAGTCTCCCCTCCATCAAGGTTTGGAGGAAAATATGTATAACCAGGCCTTTGTTTGAAAGAACTTTTAACATTATAAAAATATCGACCCCTGAGAGACTAATAATAATAATGAATCTGATTTGTCAGTTCGGATGACTAAGCACTAATTAGATATAACAACAAACCGCTAATTGGCCTTTGGATCAAGATCAGTGTAGTATCTGTTCAGATATACACTTCAATTTCTTGTTCTGTCAGTGGAAGAGAAATCCTTCACGACTGAGACAATTTTTTATTTTTGTTCCTTTTCTCCACACTAAAAAACTACTCTGCTGTCTAACTCTGTCCCGTGGGGAGGCATTGTAAATAGGAATATAAAATCTTTGCATTTAGGCTGATTTACTGCTGTAGTGAAACTTGAACACCTATTTATAGCTTACTTAGCATAGATATATTTTACTATTGCTACTAAGCTCTCCTGGTGTTTTGACCACTGAAGAAAATACTGAAATTATATACACATGTATCGCCTTATGATATACGTGTATTATACATGAAATAATAAATTATATTTATTTTTTTCGCAAATTTTATTTTGTTTTTGCTGCACATGGGGCATCCTACTGGATGCCAGACGTACACCCACTATCTCAAACTAAGCACGAAATCTTAAGGTTTTAATCATCTCTAATCGTAATGCAATTGTTTGTATCTGTCTTGCACTCGGTTAACCAGGAAATTTTTCAAATAGTTTTTGAAAATCTTTTTCACGAGTCTCCAACAATTACTGGAAAAATCGAAATCTTTCTAAGATTCCAATTTCTCTTCTTATCGTACATAAGACTTTGGTATTTCGTTATTTTCTCCCTCTCTGCTGTGTATGTAAATGTGTGTGTATATCTATGCACGCACATTTCCAAATGTGCTAACAAGTCACCATATTGAACATCCCATTTTGATAATGAGGTGCATTCCAATGGAACCAGAATGGATAATAAATGTTCCTAGCTATTTCTATCTCTGTACTTTGGAAATGGAAAACTAGTAAAACAATGTTGTTTTTTTTTTTTATCCAAAGAAAAAAGTCTAACATCGAATATTGGATCAATCTAGATTCCATGCATTCCTCAGATTAGACGGACTTCATCACTTAAGTTAAACTAAATTTAGTGAATTTTTTTTTTTTTTTTGTCTTTTAAGGATTTGGTTTATTTTAATATTGCTTGTAAAAGTTTATGTAGACACATAAAAAAGAAATTATAAATCGTGTATAGATATTCTTTGAAGTGCCCGGACAACTAATATATAGTACCATATTTTGGTTTAATTCAATGTATGTAAATGTGTCTAATGTTAGGGGATATTATACCTAACATATAAAGTTAACCGGACGGATTTTCGAAGTCATACCCAAATAAGAATCCATCTTATATATCGATACTTGATTTGAGCTAACCTCTTTTTTTCTTTTTTCTCGTTCCATGCCAGCGTGAGCATGAATATATTTTCTTTTACTTCATTTTTTTTTAATTAAATACTGAAACTAATTTAGAAAACTGTTGGTTGAGGCATTTTTTTTTAATATTCTTAAACATTACAATAATGATGATGATAACGACTTTACTTCTGCAAAATTAAATATCTACAAACATGTTATAATTTTAAACATAACTTATTTTATAATCAAATTATTTATCAAAATTAATTTCTATTTCTTCATAAACAAGTTAGTCATTGTGTATAACACCTGGGAAACACCAGATAGGTACAACTTCTGTGTGTGTGTATATATATATATATATATATATATATATATATTTGACAAACTATTGTCAACTTTTGGTCTACAGATTTTGAAACTTGATATGAGCTAGTTGGACTTTTGAAACAAATTCGATTTTTTTGTTTGTTTTAGTTTAAAAAAAGCTATTAAGGAATCATAATTGGAACTTGGTAGGTGTAAGTCGAACTAATGTGTATCCTTTACGCATGTGCAAATATACATTTCTACATTTGTCAGTTAATTTATAAAGTTTTGATATGCATATGAACTTAGCTCAGATGGTAGGGAATAACACTGGAGGGCTAAAATGTTTTTGTTCTGATTCTAATTGATGGCACCTAAATCATATTTTAAAAACACATTTGAAATCACTATTATATATTGGGTACAATATAATAATTAATAGAGAATTGGCTCTGTAATAATGATTTACAAAATTTGCATAAATTAAAATATCATATTTAAGTGTATTTTATGACCGGGCAACACTGGGTGGCCTACTATTATATATGATGGCAGTTTTTCAGTTTTAAGAGATGATGGATACTCCCACCCCCTGTACAGCACCAATGCCCAAGGTGTCAATAGTGAAGTGAATCATAAATTCATAAATCCCAAACAACTATATAACTGGTCTGTGTGATTGAATCAAAATGACTTCAGATTCTTTGGCTATTTTCTGTTTTTAGTTTTCTAGCTAATTTTCTGATGTTTTTTGCTTTTTATAAATAATATCATGTATTAATAATTTTGATTATTACATATGTTTTGCTCGAATTGCTGACAACTTGTTTTAATTTACCAGTATATTTTAGGCATCATAAATTAAAATGTGTTTGCTGTTAATGAATGTCTGGCAAGATCGGCAACCCCACAATAGTAAGATCTCATGCAAAAATAAATGTTACTAATGGATTTCTTTGTGAATTTAACTCAAATGTTCTTTGATTCAAGACCTTGTTCTGTTTCAAAAATAATGGATAGCTCCTGTAAGAGTGTTTCTGCATCAAAAATCTATAATGAACCCACTGTTCTACAGTCGCTATCTTTATCTCTTCTAAAGCGACATTTAAGTTGAGTGGTAATGAGAAGTCCAGAATGGATGGAAACAACACCGGGATAAGCAGAGAAAGACAAGTGTTATTTTGTAGTTTTCATTTTAGACTAGTTGTAAACCTAAAGGTTGGTATAAATTTTCATTTTTTAATTGCACCATTATGTAGACAGATACCAGATTTCTAGTTTGAATAGCTTGCATTTATAATTTCTTTTGAATGAACTAAAAAAAAAAAAAAAGCGTTTTATGTTAACTTCGATTGTTTATTCTTCTTACTGCCGAGTTCTATTCAAACTGTTGTGGTCATTTACACATTTATACTGTGGTGTTGCAACAGTTCACCCTAGTCCAGTCAAGCTAGCTTCTTCCTTGGCCTGAATTACATTTCGACCCATGATCCATACATGGCGGTCCTGAGCGATGTCACACAAAATGGCTAACTAATTGGGATTTTTCCATTGAAGAATAACCATCTATGGACTTGATGACTCAGTCAATTCCATAGATGGTTGCTATCCAGCGGTCTATCGATATATTTGTGCCATTCAGGCAGAGAGGTAGGAAGGATTACATGAATTCTCTTTCTGGATGATCAGCTTTATCAAGTAAAATCGAAGACGTCACTGTAAGATGAGACAACAGATTTTAGGTTGAGATTTTGGTGGGGAACACGAATTGGGAACTAATACTGTTGAGAAAGTTGTTCCTGTACCCACTGTGTAAATGAACAACTTTAGTTTACCGTACACCGTGTGTAAGAGTAAATGAACAACTTCTGTTCAAAGAATCATCTACAATAAAAGAAAGGGTTAACTTTTTGTTAATCAGAAAAGCAAATCCTTTCATTTACCAGTGTGAGGGCTGGGCAAACTAATATAACAATTGATGTAGCAAAAGTTTTATTTCGGTCTAAAATCCACTCTTATGGAAATGTCGGATATGAATGAAGGAAATCTTTGGAAATTTGTATTTGAATGATTTGATTTCCAAGTTTGCAGAATTTTTCGCATTTTCTTCGATTGTTTATATTTATGTGCATCTTTCAGATCTCCTTAGAAAACCAGGTAAAACTTAAGAGTTGGTATTGACTTGTTGACCCTCTTTCTGAAAATTGTTTGTTTGCACTTCTTAGCCTCATAGTAACATGATCTAGGGTCAAGGGTCGCTCTAGTTTCTTTGTCACTTACCTCTGGTTTAAGTTAAAATTAAAATATAAGAATAAATGAAATGGAATTGCTACCGTTTTATGTACGAATTTACCATGTCAGCTTTATTCGTATCAGACATTTCCTTCCTATAAATTCTTGTCTCCTCATCTTTGTCTCACTATGTCTGTCCGTCTGTCTCTTGGGGTTTCCTTTCCTCCAATAGATTTTTATTTGTTTCTTGGATTTTTCGTTTTTTTTTTTTTGTTTTTTTCTCCTCGGATTTCGTTTTTCTTTCCGTCTCTCTGAGGGTTTTCCTCCTTCCCACATTAAAAAAAAAATTTTTTTGCCTCCCACAATATTGTCTTTTCTTTACTCCTGTGTATACTCTTTCACACCTTCTCTCTCAAAAATCTTTTTCTGTCTCTGAGACTTTCTCTTCAATCTTTTAGACTATTATTTCTCTTACTTTTTCCCCTGTACTTCATCTTTACTCCACGCCACCTGACACCAACAATTCCTCCTGTTTAAGCCTCTCCCCCCATCATCTGTTCATGTAACCCCACCACACGCACATAATTCCATATGGCCATACCTTTTTGCTCCCCTATATCTTGACCCTCTTCCTACCGTCCTAATGTTTATTTATCGTTTCAAGAAGGTGAATTATCTTTGTTTTCTTTTTCCTTTTCAAAACTGGAACTAATTAGATTTGCTTACTTTAGCATTTATTCCCTTTCCATTTATCTCATTAAGTCTCAGCACTCCACATATCAAAGATGGAACACCAACAAAAGAACTGCAAACTTCTGTCCCCTCCTCCCCAACTCCACTGTCTCGGTGCGCACCATATGTGCACTGGTTCCGGTTTAATCCACCTTTCATCGTCCATTTGTTTAGCAATAGAGAATGCAGTGTTCTGCACCAAACCAGCACTTAGCAAAAAAATGATAAGCAAAACAATGACCATAATCAAAACAATCACAACTATAAAAATACAATCTCAATAAGCATCAGGAACAATGAATATCACTGCTTTAATAACAACTATTACCACCACCACCACCACCACCACAACTGCAATAATACATCTATTACCACCACCACAGCTACAACTACTACTAGCACCACTACAATAACACAACTATCACCACCACCACCACCACAATAACACAATTATCACCACCACAATAACACAACTATCATCACCACAACACAACTATCATCATCACCACAATAACACAACAATCACCACCACCACAATAACACAGCTATCACCACCACCACCACCACAATAACACAACTATCATCACCACAATGACACAACTATCACCAGTACCACCACCGCAATAACACCACCACCACAATAACACAACTATCACCACCACAATAACACAACTATCACCACCACAATGACACAACTATCACCACCACAATGACACAACTATCACCACCACCGCCATTATGCCACTACTATCACTATAATAACACTACTACTAGCAAAATTAAATCGAACAAACTCTTCCAAATTATTGGATTTGGTTTAAAAAAATTTTTTATTTATTTTTTTTTTTTACCTTCTTGAAATAGCAAAACTTGGATCATGATGTCATCTTATTTATTTGTGTGCACACTGGATTACGTTATCATTTTGAGTTATAAACATGAATGCGGTCATCAATCAAATCAGTGAGTGGGACAGAAAACATTTTTTATATAGACAAACTGTCTTTCCCCTTTTTCTATTTCTCCTTTTGTTCTAGCCTGCTCTCTTCCCGACGACTGTTCATATACCTTTAGTGACCAAACGATAAATTTAACTTTAATCCTATTTAATATATATGAGTGTCTGTATGTTAATGTTGGGACGATTTAAGAATCTGAAAAATCCAAACATTTTGGAGTATCAAACATGATATTGGTAAAATTTTGGTCTAATTTCCAATTCTAAAAACTATTCTTTTATGTACATTTTATTTTTTGAAATCTAATTTTCTATTGCTGTCACAAGGGAAAAATGTAGATGCAAACCTTGCAATGAATTCATCAAAATCTTAGATACAATATATAAAGGCAAAACATTAAAACGTTTGTCAAATTAAAAAAATATATATCTTGAATTAAATTGATGAGGACTCTCCACTAATCCTTTCTCCTAAATTGTAAATTTAGAACGGAATCGGTAATTGTATCAGAATCAGGGAAAATATTGGAATCGTCCCATCACTAATA